>NW_009918563.1:46781-60850 GCF_000696875.1 Nestor notabilis
TTCCCTACATATTTCTCTTATTTACTAATAGTGATTAGAGGAAAATAACTGTTACAGCTGAACCCAGGACAATCACCATATTAAGTAGATGATTTTCACAAGTCTTAAAAGAAGCATGCTTTAATTGTGCCATAATATGGACTGAAACTTTGACAAGAAAAAAGAATAAGAATGCATACATCTAACCTATAAACTTGTGTTTGTATTCTCAGTTCTGGAGATAAAATTGTTTTCTCAATTTCCATCATGCTATCATGCTTAGCCATTGTAAGGCTTTTGTACTCTATGCAATAAATCGAATCCCAGTAAATACCCACAACATACTGTCATTTCCCTCTTTATCCTCTCCTTTCTCCTTGCTAAGAAGTTTGTTAGTGGATGTAAAGCAGATGTTTCCTTCCTTCAGCAGCAGACACCAGCCTAGATAACTTCACAGTTTCCCTTTCACTCAAAAATACTGGTGGCAGCTAATCCCACAGGGCTCTGTAAAATGACATCCATGTATAAAAGGTGGTAGTACTTTTTGGTTTTTTATAAGATTTCAGCAGAGAATGAACAGTTATTTACTTATTAACCAAATAGACAGAGAAATTTAAACCCTCATGGCTGCAACATAATACCGTTATGTGGCATGTCCACTTAATATTTTTCATGATGTGTAAACTTTTGTAAATTTGTATTCAGATTTCTGCATCAAGGACAGAATACAGTAATTAAAGAATGCTAAGGAAGAATGAGTGAAATGAAGTAGTCTCCTGTTCTGTTACATGGTGTTGTTATCACAGGAAACTAGGAAGGAAGTGAAGAAAACTTAATCAGGAAGAAAGCAACATGAAGTTATTCTACTCACATTGGATCATTGAAGCTATTCAGCTGTCATTATGGGGAGCTTGACAATGTGATTTGCAGGAAGTAGCAACATAAGCTAATAAGGAACTTCCCTCTGAAGATATCTATATTACAATATGAGAATGTATAGAATAATTCTGTGTTTATATAAATTTAGCATGAATGAAGCACAGAGCTTGGCATGTTGCTCATATGGATGTGATGCTGCTTTGGAAGAGAGCTATAGGAACCCTAGCAATTACTCAGTTCCTCCATACATTTCTTTAGGAGATCCCGATATGAAAGGATGTGCTTGCATGGAAGATAAATGGATTATTTTGAGACTGACATTGAAGAGGTGCTTTAGGGACTGTTTATAGCCAGGAAACCTCTTCTGTATGTGCCACTACTTGGCAGCAGAGAGCTCACATGAACCTCAGTGGTGCTTGTGTTACAGTGAGGATCAACACTATTCCTGCCTGTTTTTTTTTTTTTTATTTTGTTTTGTTCGTTGTTTTTTGTAGTTTGGTTGGTTGGTTTTTGTTTTGTTTTTCTTTTTTCTAGTTTGTGGGGGTTTTTTTTGTTTGTTGTTTGTTTTCTTTTTTCAATAAAAGCTGTTCTCTCTGCTGTCTTTTTTCAGATTTTTGATCCCATTTCATGGTACTGAGGCCTCCCTGTTCCAGTTTGTCTTGGGATTTTCCTGGTGCTGCAGAGTCAAATGCAGTGGGCTATTTTGTTGTGCTTCCCACTAAAGCCATCTGGGGACTTGCTGAAAAGGGGACTGTTCTGTCAGAGATGCCACTGGCTCTGTTCATATTCTTGTATGTGTATGTGCATCTTGAAGTATCAGAACTGTTTCATGTCCACCGGAGACGTTACCTGCTTTGATTACTAAGAAAGCACCTATTTATCTTGTATAGCAACAATTTTTACTCAAAGATGTATGCAACACTTCGTCAAAAAGAAAAGAAAATCTTTCAAGTAAAAAAATAAATACTTACAAAGAGGTGTTTTTCAAGATTTTCAGCATGCAGTTTCTATTAATTCACTGTTGTCCAAACTAGTCAACATACAGCTGTTGCAAATTAACTTCCTTGTTAAGATAAAATGATATGCGAAGCATCAAAATAAATTGCAAATGGATCAGATTAGGATCTCTTGCTCTCAAGAGAAATAAAATATAATATCAGAAATTGCATGGAGTCCTGCTTTTCAGTTGCTGTTTTCAGAAAGACACAAAAAAGTTAGATTACAGTAGTGTGTGATTTCTGAAGTTCATTTTGTGTATTTAACTTTAGTTTTCTTTGTTTTCCACCATTTATTGATAAACTTGATGAGTTTTTCTTGTGAACAGGCAAATTTTGCTTTGTTGAGGACATGGTCTCTAACTAACAGCTAAAACAGCTAGCACCAAATAAGAGAAATAGCATCTCATAAATCATTTTTATTATGAGTTTTCCCTTTGTGTAGTGCAGGGCTAGTCTAAATACTTGTATTTATTTTTCTTTGTTCACAGTTTTCTCTCAAGAAGTATTCCTTGACTGTTGACTTGTACAACTGAGATGTTTCAAAAATTCTGTTAATAAAGTAAACTGCTTTGGGAAATTCCACCTAATTTATTAACCACATCGTTATGCAGCAGTTTATAAACCTACTTTTCTACTGTGAGGACAAAGATGGCCCAGAGAGGTTGTGGAGTCTTTCTGCTTGGAGAATTCCCAACTGGAAAGGGTCCTGAGCAACTGGCTCTGGGTGGTCCTCATTGATCAGGGATGTTGGACCAAATGGCCTCCAGGGGTTCCTTCCAACCTCACCCATTCTGTGATACCATTCTAGCATTCCGTGGTTGTTCTGAGCTTCATTTAGACAAACAAACTAACTATGCAGTATGCTCCAAAGCCAGGACAAAATTATTAGTTGGTAACTGTTAGGGAGCAGGTAATAAGATCAAATTTCCTTGAAAGAAAATTTATGAGTTTATTTCCTTAAATGATTGTACTTGCATTGATGACTATCCCCTTTCTTTCATGAGTGGGATAAGAGGATTGACTCATGTAACAATATGCTACTAGACAGCAGTCCATTTCTTGAGGTCCCTTAATATCAAAGCTCTTAGAGGTTAAACCCAGCTCCTAAATTTTTCTTGGTATAGACATGAAAGCCAGTGAAGATGTGTATTGTGCCTAGAGAAAGGACTCTATGCTTAAAGGCATTCTGTCTTTATTTTCTGACTCTGTCAGTTGGTCTAATAAAAGATATTACATCTCTGTCCAAATCTTCCCTCCTGTGTAGTTTAGGAGGTTTGCAGGATTTTGACCTAGTTTCATGGAACTTGTTATCAGTTAAGTTATTTTCAGCTTTGCAGATGACCTAAATTCCACTTGACCTAAAACTAAGATGTGCAGTATCCAAACTGGTCCAAGGCTACTGTGCTGCAAAGAGCTTCAGATCATTATTGACTATATACTTGTGAAGACTAAAGTTCTTTAAAAAGCAATCTATTCAGTAATGTTTTGCATTGTCAACATCCATTTTCATCATAACATTGGTACTTCTCTTATAATGTAATTGAATGTGCTATAGTTTTATTATTTCAGCTAAGTAATAATCAAACTGAGTAACAATGGAAGAAGAAACAGCACTGCATTTTATTCTTGTTAATCTTGTTTTACTATAGTGTGTTGTTGAACAATAAAATAATTGAGTGATAAAGAACAATTGTTTTTTCAACATCGTTTTTCTAGCTCTTCTACCTTTACTAGAGATCTTTTGAAAAGACTGTATGTAGTGAATAATTGCCCTATTTGTTTCACAGTTTTTATACTTTAGAATGAAATTTAATCACAGATAGAGGCTTGGTGCTTGGACATTACAAGGTTACCTCACAAATATTTTTATTGCTGGAGTTCAGGCCACATGTATCTCAGAAATTATTATACTACTTCATTTCTTTGTCTTGTAATTCCCTCCAGAGGAGAAAATACAAGATCTTTGAAATTAAGCATGTCATCATCATAAACTGGGCAATGAATATATTCTTCAGATATTTAGCCAAGATAATAAAAAAACACATTGCAAGAACAATAATAGGAAAAAGTCTGGAAGGTTTTCATTGAATTTCCAGGTTTTTCTTTATTTTTTCTCGGGAAAGAAAGCTTACCCAAAGTCTGTGTTGCCACTTCTTGTGCAAGAAATTGTCTATGTTGATGTGTGTTCATATTAAATGGCAATGAACTTATAAGATATATGCACCTTCTTTAATCTCTTGCTTTAATTTGTGTCTCTTGTCCTACCACGTATACAACATATGATTTCGTCTTCTTACTAAACTCCTCATAGGTATTAGAAAGTTGGTTTTAGGTTTCCCCTTCAGCCTTTTCTTGTTCAGAAGTGTAGATTTTTTTTTTTTTTAAATAGACTTCATTATTACTTTATTGCTTATATTGTATTATTACAACTTGTGCTTCCATACCTCTTTGCTAGTAATAACATTTTACTGTCTTTTTAGAAGAAATCTAAAAGGAAATTAAAATTAATTAATTACTCAATTTTCCCTAGATTCTATCATTTAATTCTTTTTCTTCCATCTGTTATATAAGGCACAAAAGCAAAAATTGTCTCCAGTTCGTTTGTATTTAAAAACTTACTCAGTTACATAAGGGCACTGCTCCTTTGAATAAGCAGCAGAATGTGTCCTTTCAACAGAAAACCAGATCTCAGTTAACTTGCTAACTATGCTTCAGCTTTACTATTTCAAATGACTAGTGAACAGCTGGTGGCTTCTCCAATAAATACAGTGTCCTAACTGAATTATTCCTTACCTAAAGTCAGTCCAAACAAATGTATCTATTGGGAATTAAGTGGTGGCTTGCCTGCAACAAGTGACGTTGACTACAACAGGTATGTTTGGGGGGCAGAGAATTAAGGTCTGTGGCTGGAGCCAGAAGCTGTGGGATAAAGCAGAGGCTGTGGGACACAGCCACAGAATTGGTGGTTAACTAAAAAATTCTTTCAACCAGACTTGCTGCCATGAATAGGCTGAAGGGCTGTCTGTAAGCCACAGGTATACTGAACTGACATTGTCCTTGTTTCTAAACATGAATACACATACCCCCTTTTAATTATCACTTAAAGAGGAAGAAACACTCCAGAACTCATCATTACATCAAGGAATTAGGAGGGAAAAAGTATTGATTTCAAAGCATAAAGTGAAATTCTGCATCTTTTTAAAAGTAAATTATATTATTTCTGTAACAGTCTGAAGACATCATTGTTATTTACTGTTTCTTGTTGCCTCTCATTTCTGTTAAAATTATCATAGTCACACGATATATGTAAAAATTAGGAATGTACAATCATTGCAGAAAACTATAGCTTTATCCAAAAATGTGACAGGTTGTGTTTCTGTGTTGCCATGTGGATAATGCACCATGATCATTCTTACTATGTCACATTTAGGACTATTTTATAGTGAAAGCTGACATGAGTTTCATTCCACATCTCTTTTTTGTGAGTTTTCCTTTCATGAATGGTGTGACACAAGGGAAACTTTTGTAGGCAAAAAAGATCACAATCTTTTTTAAAACCTACTATATTCTTGGAAATCAGGAATCAGAAATATGATTGCATATAATAAATATTTTTTACAGTTCTGAATATGAAGACTGACATAAAAATTATGTCTAATATTGCTGCCTTACCAAAGTTATTTTTGTACTTGAAACTGTATGAATAACGGAAATTTCAAGTAGAAATATAATTTTTTAAATTAAGCAGTAGACTGTGGTGGAACCTATCTCAGCCTTTTTTCCCTCCTCATTAAGTGGAATGGAAAATATAAGTGTAAGAAAAAACTGAGCACATACGACTGTGGAACAGAAGCAAATTCCACTGACAGGCTGTGACATGTAAGAAAAGAGTATTTGTGATCAGCTAGAAAAAGTAAAAATATAACTCCATCAATGTTAATGTCATATTAACCTTAAAGAAAGAACTGCCTTGAGGAAAGAGAAGGATTTTGATTGGTGAGTGGCTCTCTTATCTTCCATTTTCCTCTGTGACACACTGACTGAGCACACTATTCTGATTCAGATGTTAATTTATGGAAATGGATAATACAATGTATCTGATTGCTTAATTATACATCCTGGGGATTCATTCAAAATCCTTATAATACATCTTAATGACCTTTCAAAGGCAGAACTTGCAATTTGCAAGTTTTATTGGGATTTAATCAACTGGACAATACTCTTCACATCTTTTTCTGATGAGGGTACTGACCTCTGCCTCTGGCACCTTTACCATGTATTATAATCACTAGTCTCTAACAAAAAAAGCAGTCATTCCTGTGTAGCATAAGAGAATTCAAGACTGAACAGAGTTAGCCCACGGCTGTGTCTCCTCACACCTTAATATTGAAAAAAGATGCTACAAAGGTTTGGTATTGAGGGGGTTGAAACGTGCTAGTGAAAAACGGTATAAAGACAAAACTAATCTAGGTGTGAGTACGGTAAGCTGTACAATATACAGTATAATAAATAGCATGGAGAAAATGGAAGTGCAATTCCCATTTGGGCTATTTCATTATACAAAACCAAGGTGTTTCTACTGGAATTGAAAAGCAATTTATTGAAAATTGAAGAAAAGGCTCTTTACTGCACAGACTACAATTAACATGCATAATTGATTGCCAAGCGGTGTGACTGAAGAAAAAATGTGATAGACTAAAAGAAAACAACTAACCTTTCATATGTATAATACAAATGTCTTCAGTTATAATGGTAAACATGTAGCTGTTAGAAAGGATATAAATCCTTACATCATCCTCCAGGGCATAACACTAAGTCCTGTATTTTCTATATTTGAATCTAAGAGCAACGCTCCCATGGGTTTAGTTAACTACTAACTATAGTTTTTTCACTCCTTTCAAAAAACCTGAGCCTCTATACTGCTTTCGCTAAGTTTGGATGGATGCTCATCACCAGGGGATTCCTAACTAATTATGACTGACTGGTTGATTAATCACAGTAAGAAAGGTGAGACTCTTGGCTGCCACTCAAAACCAGCAAAAAAATAACTTATGTGGAAATTACATGTCCTGCTTGTGTTCTGTATTTTGAAACACTGAGGTAAGTAGATGATCTTGAAATCAAAACATTTGTAACAGCTTTAATATCGTATTATACCCCCACAAGAGTAATATAAATATAAATACCTTAAGAAAAGAATATAACATATAATAGCCCTAAGTGAAGACAAAAATAAGAAGGGAAATAGCTTCTGTTGACCAAATGAGATACTTATAATACTACTGGTCTGTTAGTATTTTAGAGTTTATGTAACTCACTGCCAAGAATTAAAACTTTCACACACTGTCCTTTATTTCTTTTTTCTTCTTCTTCTTCTTCTTTTCCTTTTCTTTTTTTTTCCCTTTTATTCTTATTCTTTTTTTTCTCTCTTCCCCCCCCTAAACCCCCACCCCCACCCCGTAAACGTGTCTGTTAGCCCTGATTATTGCATGCATGGAGCAGTTACTGTATGTGTTGAATTTTTTTCTTTAGGTAGAGATGTCAAGGAAAAAAAATGACCCTCTTAGAGGTAAAAATCTGGGAGAGGTAATATTCCACCAAATGAATTTACAGGATATATAGGAAGGGAACAAATGTATTTGATAACAGGGTGTTGATAGGCCAGTACGGGGCAGTTTGTGTAGAGAGATGGCATTAAATGTCTTTGAGCACAAAGGAAAAATGTGTGGATACTGACAGTTCTTTAAATGCTCACCACCTGCTAAATATGCTGTGCAATGTGCATGCTGCTCTGTCATGTATTGAATGCATCTGAGTTACTGAATAGCTGGAATGGGGAATATGTAGTCCTTGCAATAGTGAATAGAGGGACAGAGTTTTCTTTTTAAACAGTTGCAATTGACCTCTTTGATTTTCTATTGATGTGTAGCTCTGGGTTTATATTTTAAAGCTGTTATTGGCTCCCAGATTTTATGAAACTTAAAGCAGTTTTAGAATAGAAAATTACATGATGAAAAGAAAGTAATTGAGCAAGTATGCATTTTTCTTTCTTTGTCTTTAATTTTCTTCTATCTGACTGACTTCTCAAATGGAACTCATAATGGATAATATTGTGAAGGAAGATCTACATTTTCTAGATTTTGTTAAAAAAGACTAGCTCATGAATGACTAAAGTTTGAAATAAAAGTGTATGTTTACTTAATTAGTGATCTAATTGAAATGACTAAAGACACCATCATAGCGTGCAAATGCACCTGGAGCTAGTGTCTGCATGCAAACATAGTCACAGCATGTACTGGGCTGGCAGAGTGAGGATAGACACTGTTTCCCTTAAAAGAAGAGAGATGAACAGTTCCCACTGTTGCATGCCCAAACCTCTGGGACAACTTTATGTTGACTTAGTCTGAAGCTAATCTGCTGCTAATGTCCCAGTAGCTGAGCAGTCAAGGTGACATTTGGACTTTATTTATCAGTTACCACCAAAACTGTTTATTACCATGTTTAGAGAGATTCTTGTAGCACACTGTCTGAATAACAGTGAGCCATCAAGTCTTTTGTTTACAAACACATTTGTTTGAAACATTTTGCATGACAGGTTACAGACTGTGGCAATTACAGTGGGTCAGAGAAAAGAAAGTCAGGTAATGCCAGTGCTTATAATGAAACGTGCTCTCATCTCATGGATGTACCTTGATTGAACATGTCATGTCCCATTTCACATAAAAACTTAAAAAAAAAAAAAAAGTATATTAAGTGTTGTCTTTTACCACAGTTTTGAGCCAGAAGTACACATTAGTTGTTTCTTAATACTGTCTTTTATTATATAAAACATGGCAGACGTGGAGTTACCTGAATGGTATCACTGTGATAAGCCTACCCAGTGCCAGCAGCGGTACAAGAATCTCTCCCATTCCTTGGGGCTATTTGCTACTGCTCCTGCCTTCTCTCTAGAGCAGAGATTTACTGTTGTGCTGGGCCATCGCTGCTGATGTCTTTTCTTAAAGTTTCTCTTGTCTTTACATCACTTCATATCAGCTGATTTCCATTTACAAGGTTCACTGCACGGAATCTTGTGTTAAGCATCTGGTATATATGCCTCAAATAATTGCTGTCCCACTTTCTGATGCAGGAAGCCTTCTGCCTGTTAATTTTTTATTGTTCTTTGTTGAAAGACAAACCACCCAGATCTAAAAATTAACTAAGTTTCAGTTAATTTCACATGTTGATTTCTCTGTTAGTTTTCCAGCTCTCATAGCTGCATGTTAACAGTGAGATTGTTTAAGATTCAAAGTTTATGTTAAAAAAAAAATCCAGATGTTTTGTACATCTTTATTTTCAGCTCCTGTCTATAATGTCACTTTCTATTGAGCTCTTCCTTTCATCTAATACATTTCTATTGAAATAGATGAATTCATTCCTATAGCTACCTTTTTTTTTTCTTTCTCCTTGACATGTGGTTTCCCTGGTGTAGCTGATTCTGAACAATGCCTGCTCTGCTATTTTTCAAAAGAGTTTTTGTCTTGTGATAGTTGTGGCAACATCAAATAACAACAGCTGAAAATCTCTTTTACCAACCTGACGTGTATTTGTTAATCATTGCAGAGAGCTTCACATATTTGTAAATGGTCTTGAGCAAGTGGACATCTTCAGATCGGATTTCAATGGGTACTGTTCCATGACAACTATTCAGTGTCTTTGGTGTACTGTTATTTTTGCCATACTAATATTTCACTTGTTTTGCAATTCAAAATTTTCCTTTTGGGGAATTTTTCTTCATAAGTTGCCATATTTCTTTGATTAATGTTTTTGTATTCATCTGTGTGGATATCCATCTGTAACTGCTGCAGCTGAAGTTAAATTATTGCTGATTGCTGTACACTGTTCTTCACACAAGCTTTCACTGCTTTTGACAGTGCCTTTGGTCTGTTCTTTAGTTTGTTCTAGATTTTCCTTGAAGGGTTGCATAATAATGTGATCATTGTGGTTGCTGTGGATAAATGTAGTGTAGTATGTCCTCACATTTTAGGTGATCAGAATTTTACATTAGTAGATAGATCCTTGATCTGTTTTATTGTTCTGATATCTGGCGAGTCTCTAGTTTTTTGTATATGTTGTTTTGAGGGAAAACAATTGCCAAAGGAAGACTGGAAACTCAGCACAATTAATGCTTAGTTTCTGTGATTGTGGCTTCACAATATTCTTTCCATTGCACAACTGTCACTTCCAATTTAGCATTAAAGCCACCCGTCAGAAGGAGTAATCCATGCTCTGGTGCAGTCAATGACATCTTAGAACAATTGAAGAACTCATTATTGCTCTCAGTGCTATGTTGTTCTCTCTGAGCATAATGCTGTATGACTGACAACTCTAGAGAACTAGTCTTATTTTTATTTGAGTCTGTTTGATAGGTTTTCCATAGGTTAGCCGTCATCTCTGTGTTCTGTTAAGACGGGTGGTCTAGCTTGACTAAGACTTTTCTTCTTTAGCTTGAAACACTTGGCCATTTATTCTCTCTAATGTTAAGTTGTGAAGTTCCTGTTAGTCATACACTGCAATATTTAAGAGACTTTTAATGTCCAAAATATTTCTGTTTTATAGTAACAGGAAGGCCAACACTAAGCCCACCAAAATCGATAGATGTATTCTCTGCAGCATCAGTGGGCATTGGATTGTACCAAAATTTGTTTATGAAATGTCTGTGCACCAGTAACAAAACTAGGACATAGAGAGTAGCTCTGAATGAACTAGCATGGATGGGGAAAGCCTGCCTGCATGCCTGTGTGAGTGTGGTGTTCTTTTCAGTGTAACTGACTAGGAAATTTCAGAAAATTAAACTGGGTAGCTGTGGATCCAGGTTCATAGGTTCCCATGACTAAGCGAATTCATTTATAGTCATCTCGTCCTTCAGTATGGTTCTACATGGTACTGTGTAAGTTTATACAACAGAGCTCCTAAAATGTTTCTTTTTCTTTTAACATTTCATTAAATAGTTATTAGGTGAAATAGGTAAACTCTATGCATAGTGTATTTCTATTAATTTTGAATTATATAAGAAAAAAATCTATGAGAGAAGTGTATGCAAACTAAAGTAATCCTTCTCACCCATTCACCAGCATATAATTTTTTAATGTATTTTTCCTTGTGCTTCAAGCATTTATGGCTGTTTTCCAAGATGCTTTTGAAAGATGTTGGCTTTGTGAGTGAATTATTTGATTGAATGTTTGAATAATATCAGTGTTTTCAAATGAAATAAGCACATTCAGTTCGATAGACTGTTTAGCCTTGAGTTGTTAACTCCCTAGTGTCAATCATGAAATGTGTTTTAAAATGGATGATACCATGGCTGGACTTAAGAAAAGGGAAAAAAGTAGCTAGGGTTCAGCACTGCAGTCATAGGTAATATCATTGCTGCACAAATAACACTTCTTGTCTTGCAGGTGGGATCCAGCCTGTGAGTACATACTGCAGTTGTGCATGCTTGGAATGACTCTGGCTAGCCATGGTTCAGCTGGGTGAGAACGGTGTTTTGCTGATGACTGTCCTTCAGTAGGAGACTTTCATAGTTCAGGGCATCTCACTATGTAACAAATGGTGATTTGCTAATCACCATTGATGATAATGATGATTAACTTCAAACCAAAATCTCTTCACTGCCTGAGACTTAGGAACATTTATTTTTCAAAAAATGCTCATCATGACGTATGCAAGGATCTACACTCACACACCATGCTGCTAATACAAACTTATTTAAATGAATACGTCTGCTACAGGTACAGGTTTTCTTGTACTTTATTAGTTGTAGACCAAATAATTGTTTGCCATTCTGTAGATTGTTTAGGATGTTATGTCAAGACCAAAAATAAATACAACAGAAATTAACTGTTTCTTCTGCACTCTTTCATAAGAGACTGCTAAGTTGCAATATGAGTCCTAAAACTTAGGTTAAGATTGCTGTTTCCCTAAGAAAAAAATGAAAGTTGGTTTTGAACCAAGTAACTTCTCCTATCTCTGTGTACTGAGGTCACATCAGCTACAGGATTTGCTTAGAATTAGTGGTGATTTGTAAGCAAGAAGAACCTGAAATAAGAAATTGCTGAAAGCTGGAATGTGCTGGCAATTCCTTCAAACTCCATGTTAGAAATCATATTGCTAGGTGCAAAAAATTAATCTTGGTCCAATTCTGATGCCTTTTTTTGGGGAGATTAAACAGAAAAAATGAGTACAAACAACTAGAGGCCAATGACACAGGAGATACATGAAAAACAGGAAAAGAAATACAAAACCGTTCTGTTCTTTGCTTGGTTATGATGTAGGACAATTTAAGTCAAGTCATCCATTTTATTTTTGTATCAGAGACATGACTAGCTATTCTACTGCCAGAAAGCCAAGGGAATTTTTACTATTGTTTTCAATAGGAATATGATTAAGAACTACCATGTTTAACCAAACCACACATTATGTGTGCTTCTTCATTCTTTTTTCTGTTACTAATTGAGTTATATCTCTTATTAAGCATAGCAATGGCTGAACTTTCTCATAAAGTAGATTTCTGCTTTTCTTCAGGCAATGTTTCATTCTCCTTTCTCATGTTCGCTTGAAAGCCTGTCATCTGAAATCATTCTGTGCTTCAGGTTCTAGGGAACAGATGAAAGTGAAGAATGCTTTCATCCTCCATAGAGTTTAGTCCCATACTACTCTGACTCAGTATTATAATTTTGCTGTTCCACAAGTTGAACAGAAATTATATAAAGGAGAATAACAGAAGTTTTTTTATTTTTTATTTTTTATTTTATTTTTGAGAACAAGGTAAGTTTGCCTTTGCAGAATGAATATTTCCAGGAAATGCAATCTCTTTACATTAAATTGAAAAGCAGTCGTGAGTGTAGGGTTTTCTTTTTGTAAAAGCAGTCATCTGCACAAACAGCCCACCATGTAGAATCATTAAATTGACAGCCTGTATTAAACAGTAGCCAGCTGAATGCCACTGTCAGAGAGTGCATTAGTCAGAATATGTTTTCACAATTATTTAGGAGAAATCTCTAAATGTGGAGAAAGGAGCTCACACAGTCAGCATGCCACATGGCTGGATTGTCTCTGCTTGCTAAGTGTAACAAATGGAGCTAATTGCACTGTACAGCAGTTGATAACCAAACTTCTTGATTTCATCACTCCTTGTAGTACTGACAGGAAAATTAGTAGCACAGGGCAGTGAAATTTGCCAATGCTTGATACAGATATCCTTACTATTTCCTTTCCCACTGTCTCCAAACTCCAGATTTATTTATTTATTTAAGTTCTGGATTAACTTGGATGCCCTTTGTACATGTATCATACTCTAATAAAAAACTTTAGGTTATGTGGAATTATTTCTCTACAGAATTTGAATAACTATATGAAGGTCAGCCCAGTAAGGTACTTATAAAGAAGCAAATGTCAAGTAATAAAAATATCTATGAGTAAAAATACCAGGCAGTAAGCAGAAAAAATTCTTACTGTGTTTATGAATTCCCCTGTCAGATAAGAAATACCATATACCACCATATGGTCGTGTGGATCTTCCTTTCTACTTGATCTTGAGGGGGAATAAAAAGCTTATGATGTAGTCTAAAAAACTTGTAATATTTCACTGGATAGCTACAACACTTTTTTAAGGTTGGTCATTGGCACTCATAAAAGCTGGCACCAGGAATTTCTGCTTGGGCAAGAGAACATTAGAGAGTATGGGTGAATCAACAGAAAGTGATGGAATATTTACTAGTTATTAACCAACATTAAAGGGATTCAGAGGAACTGGAATTAACTTTAAGTCTTGCTTTTTAAAAAGGAAAAAAATGCCACCATAAAAACAAACCTTTGTAAGTAAAGCCATGAAACTGTAAGTGTTTAATAAAACTGAAATTTTCTACCTTAATTATTATCAGACACCTTTTAGGGACTATCTAAAAGCATTTTGCCAGCTTTTGAGCAAAATGACCTTTCAGAAGTTTACATGGCTTAAAAAAGAGGTGAGAGTGATAAAGAATGAAATTCCTTCTACAGAGAGATACTGAACAGTCTGTCTTTCAGAGTACAAAACAGTAAATTTGAAATGGATTATATAAGGGGAACTAGCAAAATTGTATCAGCTTCTGTGATAGAACGGCCTCTGATATTCAGCTAAGTTTAATAAGAAACAAGGGTTGCATTAGAATCATAGAATCATAGAATAGTTAG
>NW_009918564.1:0-47500 GCF_000696875.1 Nestor notabilis
ATAAAGTTTTTAAAAATAATTTTGAACTATCGTAGTTTTCAGATCGCAAATAATCTCACGTTCATTATAGCATGGGAAAAAAAACCCAAACAAATGTGTTTAAACTCTTCTGAAATCCTTTGGTACCTTTGGTTAATGAACTCCAAGTGAGTTTTTAGATGTTTCCGAAATCATTTAGTATTCTAGTCTTGCGAGGTGAATTTGCAGTTACGGACTGCATTTTAATGGGCCCAGAACAGGTAAACAAGTATCTTCTACCCATAAGCCTTGATGAAAATGGTACAGTCCAGACTGTTAGCATGGTGCTTTGTGTGTATGTGCTGCCAGTAACAAGATTTTTTTTTCTTTTTTCTTTTTTTTTTTTTTTTTTTAAGGCATAAAAGAAACTCATTCCTTACATCAACTGTAATTCCATCATTCCATGTCTGTTGATACAGACAATAAAAAATGTTGTGTAGTCAGTACTAATTACTGACATTATAGCATTCTCAAATGCAATAAAAATGCTGGTTGTTCACACTGGTAATGCAAGTTGCCATGTCCTAAGTTTTTGGGTTATTCCCCCTCCTCTGCCAATGACTCCCGTGTCGCGTCCCCTGAGGCCCCAGCCCCAGCGCTGACCCATGGAGCAGCTGGTTGCGTCTCACCCGTGTCCCAGCATGTTCATGGAGAGTCTCATCGCCTTCCTTGAGTCTGCTCCGATGACATCCAATTCCAAGACACTTTAGTGGTGGTTTCATGGCCAGTCTGGACAGGGCGGTTGGTTGAGACTTGAGCACTGGAAGCGAGGAAGATGCCGTCATCCAAAGAATTCATGTGCTTTTCCAAGCCCCTCACTGTTTGACCACTGGGGTCACAGGGAGTTCAGGGTATTTGCTTTCTCACTGGACTAATTCAAAAGGGAAAGCGTGAAAGAAGGGGTTCGGGGCCTCATCCTGAAGGTCCTCGCAAGTGCAGTGCCCTAATGGGTGCTGCTGGCTTCAGTAGGAAGGGTCGGACACACATTGTACATGTGTGAAAGGAGGGTTGCAGGATCAACCCCTTGGTCCACAAAACCGTGAGGAGCGAAGTCCCAGGTCACACTGTCACCTGAGACAAACTTCAAAGGAAATACCCACCACCTATTCTTTCGAGTAAGCACACATTTATTTTCTTCATCAAGTTTTATAAAGAAAAATAAAATGTTTAATAACTAGCATTAGCAGCAAACTGAAATTTCAGAGGAGAGATTTTTCATGAATAATTCATTAAAATTTCACATCTGCAAGATTAGTCATCCAAATAAAATGCTAATGTCAAAAACATGCACCGTCTATAATATTCTCATCAAGAAATCTTTTTGCATATAATGATAAATGCTTAAATTAGTACAAATGATTTTATAAAAATATTCTATCATAAAATTATACCAGATAACTACTTTTTTTTTTTTTTTTTGGGGGGGGGGGAGGGAAATCTTTGCCCACTATTATAATGTGTCTCAAAATGGTATCGACTGGTAGATCTTAATAATCAAAATACAGAGAATGAAATTTGGGGTTGGTTGTGTACTGCACGTTTGTCAGGAGTGAGGTTTTAGTAAACCGGAGGGAGAGGTCCCACTTCGGGGGTTAACGTTTTCCTGACCAGAGGCAGAGGGTGCTGAGCCAGAACTTGCTCGGTGCTTTGTCACGAGTGCTCTGTGTCTCCCCGACGTGGTAGAGCCAGCTCTGGGTAGGGGAGTGGGTCCCCAAATGAGCCCCAGCAGGGCTCCGAGCTCCTCTGGGGGGACAGTGCGTCCCCACGCAGGTCACCAGCAGCAGTGAGCTATGAGGCCGTCGCAGAGGAGTTGGGTATTTCAGCTCCCCAAAGGTGGTGGCTCGGGCGCCTTAGTGTCATCTGCCAGCTTCCTGTGGCCACTGGTTGCTGCTGGGGTGGGTGCTGAGAAATGGCACCGAGTTGAGGAGCAGGATCAGGCCCTTCCCCTCCTGCCCGAGTCAGCGCTGACCTGAGAGGGGTTGTTCTGGCTGGAGAAGACTCCAGGGAGATCTTATTGTGGCCTTTCAGTTCTTAGAAGGGGCCAGATAGAGACTTTTTAGCAGGGCCTGCTGTGACAGGATGAGGGGTGATGGTTTTAAGCTAAAGGAGGGGAGATTCAGGCTGGACTTGAGGAAGAAATTACTTACAATGAGGGTGGTAAAACACCGGCGCAGGTTGCCCAGAGAGGTGGTGGATGCCCCGTCCCTGGAGACATCCAAGACCAGGCTGGATGTGGCTCTGGGCAGCCTGGTCTGGATGAAGAGGCCCCTGCTCATTGCAGGGGGTTGGACTAAATGACTTTTGAAGGTCCCTTCACACCCAAAATCATGATACTATGATTCTGGCAGAGGCTGAGAGCCCGGCTCATTGCAACATTCTGTATCATCTTTGTGTTATTAATCACAGTTCTGCTCCTTGGCTGCTGTACTGTGGAACATCACAAAATGCCTTCCTCCTTCACCAGCAACAGCCAGCTGGGAAATACCTTTTCCAGTCAGAAACGCTGTTTTCCACCACAGCTGAAAAGCACTTTTATGGTCAGCGGTGAGGGAATGCGTCTCTGAGTAGTTTCCAAAGAAAACCGGAGCCAGGGCATAGCTTTCCTGGGTTTCTCCTGTACCGGAGGGAGAAGCAGCAGCAGGTCAGGGATCTGAGCGCAGGAGCTGGGGGCCTGGGAGCACGTGCTCCGTGCACACCCAGCTGCGCTCTGCAGATGATCTGAACGGTGACATCTAACTCGGGCCGCGATCGCTGGGTACGACGAATTTCACATTATTGGGCTAATTTAAGGGACTCGCAATGGCTGGTGCCTCTCGCTCGCACGCAGACACACACACACCCTTCCTCACAACAAAGTGTAATTAGCCCTTCTTGACCTAGTAATCAGGCTCCATCTTCAACGATGATGTTAAACGTTCATTTAATGGTGTGTTAATCAGGGCTACCTTTCATCTTCGTTGCCGCAGTGGTTGGT
Source organism: Nestor notabilis (assembly GCF_000696875.1). NCBI lineage: Eukaryota > Metazoa > Chordata > Aves > Psittaciformes > Psittacidae > Nestor > Nestor notabilis. The sequence goes on from NW_009918564.1 coordinate 2,993, forward strand.
TCCATCATGTCAAAGCACTCTTCATCCTCACCTTGTGGTAACAAACCTCTGTCCCCCCCCGTGTCGATGCCCGCTACGGTGGGACGTGGCCCCCGCGTGTGTTTGCAGCTTCTGTGCTGTCTGCACCCAGGTTTGCCCCAAACCCCCAGTGCTGAGACTTAGCAAAGTCCTTCTTTTTGCCCCATCGTATTGGCTTTGCTGGAGATCTTCAAAGCACATGAGCTGGAAATGGTAAACAACATCACCTTGGGGTGTTCAACAAAAAAGAGCCCCTCCTGCCTTTTTATTGCACAGGAAATTTCTTTGTCTACTTGGAGGAAAAGACAAAACCCCCACATTTCGGGAAGGTTTGTGTGTATTTGTTTAGTTCGGTGGCCATTTTTTATGCATCTTAGTAGCCTGAAAAACAGGGTTTTTTCTTCAAGTTATAATGTTAATTTGAAGGTAACCATCCTTTCAAGGATTAATCCCAGCCAAAGCAATAACCATTATTTACCAGAGTTTGACATTTTTATCACTCATCATATTAGCAAATTTCCATTGAAAATGCTAAAATGGTTCGTCATAAGGCACATAACTGCTTTGGCTGTAAAAATGACCAACACAAGTGCCTGTACTCAAACATTAAATTATACTGTAATTAATAAAGACAGTTAAACTGTCTACTAGCAACAGCAATTTAGGTAACCACATTTGATCGGCTATAAATTGTAACTACATTAAAATTCCAGAAATATTAGCAATATGGATTACTTGATGGAAATAGGTGCTGATCACCAACACTCCTATTTTACAACGGAAGCACAGGTCATGTTGGCCACAAAACTGTGGGCGAAGATCAAGGCTGAGTACTTTTAATCTTGTGAAACAAGCAATTACAAATAGTTGCATCGATTTGTTAAAAAGCTTTAGGTGACATAAATTGTTTCCTGTTTAGCTTATTGCTCTGATACATAAATGTCACTGAGTATAATATTAATTAGGGTCATAGAACAACAAGGGTCGGGTGATATAGTGTGCGATCAAGGATGTGTCAATCCTTTGTGAAGGCAAGAAAAGCTCCGGCCCCTTTGCACTGCAGCGCTCAGCGCCTGATTTTATGTGATGACAAAAGAAACTAAAGGAAACTGTGTTTTAATATGTGAAGTAATTACTTTAGTACTAGTATAATTTTATGGTTTAGGGTAAATTACAATGTTTTCATTCTCCTGCTTTTGCCACAAAACATAAAAATCCACATATAGCATCAATAAAATAGAATACTGTTTATAGAGGCTTTCTGCTGCACAAGACCAACACTATTCCTCCTAGCAGATGGAAACTAAGCACACATTTCAGTCTGGTGTGTGTTTCTACACAATCTTATTTTTTTTTAAACCAAAAAATGGGCTGTACAGGTTATTTACTTAACATAAATCAAATGTATCACATACACTGTTTCTTTGGATTGGCAGGCGACTTAGAAAAATACAGTAAGATTCTGAAAAATCTGGAGAAAATTTATTAAATATGATTTTTACTGTAATAGAATATTAATGTAACCCAATGCTCATTTCCCATTAAGTTGATCCCTTTTTAATACACACATGCTTTTTATTATTTTGCACTCATGCGAAAATTCCACATTCAGAGAGTTTCCATCTCCTTAGGAATGTCTCTGGCAAAGGCACAGTAAGAAATCTTGAACTGAAAAAAAGAAATCATAAAATAGACAGCAAATATCGAACGATAAGATGTGGCGAAGTGCTGATGAACTGAAGCAAAAGCCAATGATATAATAAAGGGTAAAGAGGCATTCAGCACTGCGAGGGGAACAGTAGAAACAATTACACTTTAAACCCCTCCTTCTCGCTGCCACCGTACCACAGCACAGATGAAAATGTTTGATTTGCAACATAAAAGATTCATTAATTACCACTTGAATATTTAAAGCTATTTTGCCGACTAACAGAGGTAGATAAAGCGCTGAATTAAAACCTCTAATAAAATTGTAAAAATATTTCTGCAAGTTTACCAGCGTTGCGATTCCTCCTGGTTTAGGGAGCCAGGCTCGGCTTGTGGGGAAGGAATCGGGTCTTTTTCAAGTGGATGTTTGAAGTAAGATGGCACAATAGCACAGCACTACTTGTCTCTCATTTTCAACTGTTTACTAAACACTTACTTGGACTCTCTCCCTTCACATGTGGTTGCCCTTCATGGGAGAAGTGGCTTCTGCAAAACAATACAATGGATGATGAGTGTCTTTGAGGCATACATTCGGTTTAATACATTTCCATATACAGTAAAAACACATCTAGTCATAACTCTGGTATAATACTCTCTCTGATATGAGGCGGGGGGGGGGGCTGTTAATCCTATTATAATTACTGTTCTTAGTCTTAAAAATAATATACTTGGAACAGTATCCTCTTTTGCAAGGGTGGAGAACTCATGCAGACGGTACCAATGGCGTTGTGAGCCCCACTCACCAGGCTATGTGAATTCGGGCTGAGGAGCTGAATTTGACACTTGACAATTGCACATGTTAATTTTTACCTGTTTGCAGTCAGGTTTATTTATTTTTTAAATACCCCCACCCCAGTCCCCCCCTCAGTCTATTTTTAAACAAGTGGCTTTGAAATCCACAACAGTTCAGCGAGGGCTTGATTGCGGGGTGAGGGTTGAAAGATACGGCAACAGCTCTTCTAACAGTATGTTAACGATGATGAGCAGAGCCAAAGTATGTGGATTTAATAAGAGAAAAACAGTTACAGTTCTTTCTTACTGTCATTAATTTATGCAGTTGGCCAATGAAATAAAAAAACCTGTCCAGTTGTATTTGGATACACCCTTTACACAACTGTTCCTGTTGTAATTATTGAGTGTCTGCTCCAATTTAAAAGGATTTTGAAATTACTCCACTGTATTTGGATGTGAGATGCCTAATTTCGAATGTCGCTGGTGGGTCCAGAATGCTCAAAGAGGCTGTTGCCAGCGAAGGGAGCCTTGTCCCAGGCATCGCTGTCTGCCATCACCTGGACTCCACCTTCACCAGCAAATCATAACATTGAGGGCAGTTGCTCTCCAGCCCTGCCAGAAAGGAAAGGGCGTACTCAAAATATTTCAGGCCTTGCCCTTGCTTATTGTTTTTGGAAAGTCCTTTTTTTGGTTCAACCCACTTGTTAATGTTCATTTGTGTTGGGCACGATAAGAGCCTGTCAGTTCATATCATCCAATGGAGGGGCTTTTGGTGGTGTTTGAAATATTTTAGACTTTACAAAAATACTTTCAGTGCATTTGCTATGTTAGAAAAACAGATATCTCCTTCTAGCTTATAAATGCATAAATATATATATATGTATATATACCCATGTATGCTTTTGATGTGCTCTGATATGTGTATAGCAATGACGTTGGGCTAAGCAGAGGCTCTTAAAACCTGAAAAGGAAGGAGCCCCAGGACTGTCGACTTCCCCGACATCACATGCTTTGTACAGATGTCCACGTTGTTAGTAGAGGGGGACAGGAGCTGGCCCTGACCTGGCACTGGCTCGTGCCCATCTTTGCCTTCAGTATTGAGAGTAGTCCTGTTATTCCAATAGCAAAAGCGCACACACAAACATCCATCACAGTTTTGGCTTTGCTGCCTTCGTAGGCATGCAAGAGGGGAAAATTATATTCGCTGGCCATGAAATTTATTGAAAACAAAATGAAGAAAAATAAAAAGGAAAACTTTTTATTGTTTTGGCAAGGATGAGGGTTTATTTTTCACTTACTTGTTCAGGCTGGGTTTTTCCCCTGTTTCCTAGACGTACTGGACAGACTTGTGCTGTACGTAATTGCATGGGCAGAGCTCTGGAGAGCCTTCCAAACACATGATGTTTATGCTTCATGCTCACCCTTGCTATTTTTAAACATTGCTACTTTATGCTGTGTTTTCAAAGCCTCCCCCGGACACCTCGTGCAGTTTGGAGCGTTCTCACCTGTTTACAACACCGCGGAGCGCTGGCAAATTCCAAACAAAAACATCTGATAAAAATCAAATATTATGTTGCTACTGCGAAGTTCATTTCCCCTCAGAAGTCCTTCTTTAATTACAAAACCCGCATAACCCATTTCCTTTGGTGTGCAGAAAGGTGTGTAATTAAACTATCAGCATAATACCTTTCTACATGTAAAACCTGCACTTATGAACTTTAACTGCTGAATAAAAACTCCTATTACATGACCATTAAGTATTATGAATAAAGCAAGTCATTGTAGTACTTGATTAATCTTTATGCACTAACCCTTGTGTTCAGCACAAATTTGGTTTCCGGAAGTGTCCTGTGCAGGTGCCCTGGCCTAAGTCTGTGTTGCATCTCTCCACGGTTTTCTCCCTTCTGTGGCCATTCTCTGGCCATCGTGAAGGAGGAATGAGCTTTGTTCTGTTTCTATAATGTCTCCATCACGGCGTGGCTGGGGAAGGGGGCAGTGGGGAGGACCAGGTCCCCTCCATTGAACTGCTCTGTGCAGGGCTGAGCCCTGACTTACTCATCTTATCTCTGGGTGGGAGGCAGAGTTACTCTCAGATGGGTATTTTTGAACTGTACAAGGTAAATCTGAGTTGATCATCTTTCATGTGGATGTGTAGACACTCGAGGAGAACCTGTCCATGCTGCTAATGCCTTCTTTTTTAGAGGATCCCAGAAGCTTTGGCTTATACGTGTTACCTACAGCCCTGATCCTCCCCAAAACATGTCCTCCACATATCAACGTCTTGCCAAGTGAGGTGGGAAGGCAAAAATAAATATCCCAGCTAAACCCCACAACTTTAGAATCTTGACAGCAAGACTGAGTATGACAAGATGCTGAGGAGGATTTTATGGTACTGGTCCTGGCTGCCAAGGAGCCTGCACTCAGCAGCCCAGAGGGCATTCCCCATCCTATGTGTGAACATTCAGGTCGCCAAGCCGTTATTCATCAGTTCCTGAAGCCACGCTCCTGTATGCTGCATGATGATTATATTGAGGCTGATCTTTGAAGTCAGGAAGTTTAGCTCAGTTATAATCAATAGCATTTCCAGCTCTTGGAAATCTGCACTAACCACTCAAGGCAGCCAGACTGCATTATGTCCTTATCATATGTATATATTTGCATGTTCATTAGCCATGTAGTAGCACAGCTGTATGTGGTTTCATTTAGCTTCTAATTATCTTCTTTGGGTTAGTGTTTTCATCTCCACCAGACTTAGCAAAGAAAGGAAAATCACTTAGGCAAAATAAATGCTACTGAGCAGGTCTGGGGCAAGGAGTACTATTTCCTTGAGCATCCTACTATTCTGTTGCAAAAGAGATGCAAAAGAGATGGTTCAAAAGTTCCAACAAATTAATAATAAATCTATCTTTTCATTTCCCCCATCATGTGCTTATCTTATTCAGGTGGTTGTGGGTGTAATTTTTCATTTGCAGCAGGTGTTTTTTTACATATTAGATAAACTCCATCCTTACAGTCCTTGGCATGGATGTTTGTATTTGCTCAACAGCTGCTGTTCCAGCGCTTGCTCGCACACAGATCAAGGCAGCCTCCTCTTTTGATGAAAGTGACTCATACTTCGGATGAGCTGAAGCAAAACCACCATGCTCAGCTGCAGACACCTGTGTTCATGCAGTGGGTTTAAAAGTTAGGATGTGGCTTCTAGCTAATTTTATTCTCTTCAGGTTCTTATACGACACCCTTTATTTTGGTTTCTGAGAAATTTCCATTAGTAAGAACAAAACAAGGTGACTAATATCTGCATTGAACTTTCTTCTCCTTTCTCCCACCCCCCTCAATGCACAAAGAGAAAAAATATGTGATTTATTTCTTTCACCTCAATTACTTGTAACAAGTCCAGCCCTAACACACTCTGCTTTGTTTCACTGGCTTGTAGGGTCAAAAGCTCAGGGGTCATCTTTGGTTTAGCAAGTGGTGAGGTTATCTGCAGCTTTAATGCTGTGCAGACTGAACTGGGGTGAGACTCCCCCACCTCCATATGCTCCTGTCCCTTGTGTGTACAGCAATAAGGCCCAGAAGAAGCACTAATAGAGAGGCCAATCTTATTTTACAGCAGTGACAGTGAGAACTGAGCTTTTAAATATGAGATGACTTAAAAGCAGTGGTGGAGAGGAGCAGAAGGGTGCTGCAGGAGCAGAGCTTAAACAAAATCCAGTGGAGTACTCCTGTCACAACGGGATGGGGCAACTGTCTCAGCACATCTGTCTGGAATTAGAGAGCTTTGGGGTTTTGGGTTTTTTTTGTCTTACAAACAGCACAGGAGGAACAAGAACCTAGAGGTCCTCAGCTGCTGGCTGGCTCACAGGTGTTTACACTTCACCTTGGCTAATAGAGGGTATCACTGGCCTTAATTAGGGAAATAAAACACCTGATTAGTTTGCTGATCAGTTTGTGCTCTTTAAAAGAGCTTCTTGAATCAGCTCAGGGTGGAGGTTGTATTTGTTGGAGACTGTTTGTTAGTCTGGATCTACTATTATCTTTCCTATAGGTGATGTCTAGCAGCTTTTCACTCTTGAGCAGAGCACATATTTGGTTGATGAGCTAAAACCAGGTTCTTGTGGTGGTGGCTGCATTTTATTGCCCTTGACTTTCTTTTTATTTCTTTGTTAAAGGAGGGGGGCATACTCAATGCTCATATGAGAAGGCACAACTTAACTGGGTCCAGTGGTGCTGTTTTCCTGTTATATCATTGGCTTATTTGGAGAAGAATTCTCAAGTATCTGTTGGGAAACTAGAGCCAGGCTTCTGGGAGCAGATGGTGTCTTATCAAAGGGTGATAATTGTTCATGAATTAGACTCCCCTGCATCACCTTCCTCATGCAGACCCAGAGGAATGGCTGGAGCAGGCCCTGTCTTCTCTGCTCTCCATTGCAGGGGCTCTCCTGTAGTAGAGGAAATACATTTTTATAGTTTGCTTACCTTGACACTTCAAACATTTTCCCAGCAAGCTGAAGGTGTAATTAAATGACATGCCAGATGCCAGTGTGCGTTATATTATACCACCTCTCAGCTGGGCTAGCAAAAGGGAATGAATGGAGCCTCAAGACAGCTCTCCTATAGATAGTTATTATCTCTTTTCAGTAAAGAATGGGTAAGGTTGAGCAGAATGTCAGTAAACCTGTAATTTTCTAGCCTTTCAGTTACCTCTGTTCTTCTGATCCACCAGTGATGTGAAGTTTTGTTGTACTTTGTTCCGTCAATTATGGCATCTCTCCAAGAAGGCGGCAGGCTCTCGTGTCACATATGCATATTTATGATAAGGTATGTTCTGATCTTCCTGTTGTGTCTGAAACCAGGTGTTCTGGGCCTTGTGAGGTGGGTGTGCAGCATGGCCTCTTTCGGGCAATGACGGTTTTGGGGCAAAACTTTCTAGCTTGAGGCTAAAAAAGCAAAAGCTTGCTGGTGGGTTGGAACTGGATGACCTTTAAGGTCCCTTCCAACCCAAACCACTCTGTGATTCTATGAAAATGACAGCAATATTTCATAACTTCAAACTTTAAAGAAATTAAACTGTTTTTGTAACTTTAATAATAGGATTGCTAGGACATATTTGCTCACTTCATTGTATCTGCTACCTCAGAAGATGGATCTCGTGTATCTCTTGGCTGTTGCACTCAGGTTTTAGAGCGCTGGGTTTTCAGCTTTGCAGGACACCAGCCCAGTTCTCAGGGAGACAAGATGTTGGCTGTCACAAGACAAACTTGCCAGTGAGATTTATTTACTTACTTGGAAATGGAAATGTTGTTTTAATAATCCAGCCAGCCCGGGAGTGGAGGTGTCAGACATTCTCATTGCTGGTCTCAAGAAGGTTTTGCTGTAGCATCTTGTGATCCTCTCTCTCTGCTTCTGACCAAGCCAGGGAAGGAAAGAACTGCAGGAGTAAGGACTGTGTTCTGCCATCCCTTGGAAAACCCAAACCTTGATAATTCATCTAGATATTTGTATTTATCAAGAGCATGTGCATCATGCTGTTTTAATACCAGTTTTTTTATCTGGTCGATGCCATCTGGAGAGTCAATGACACCGGCCAGCCCTAAGTCGAGCTGAACTAGAGCACAAAAACCATCACCACCAGCAAACAGGGCTCTCCTCTGCTTTTTTGGGGTGAGACGTTCCATTTGACAGAAAAAAGCAACAGCCTGAAAGTTTCACGTGCTGTCGGTTCAGTGTGTGCAGGGCACTTCTTTCAGAAGGGAGGCATGCTCATAATTAAAGATTAATTTACCAGCACTAAAACCAAAGCTTTCCTCAAAGTCTACTGTCAACAGACATGCTCCCTTTCAGTGACATTTGCATTTCTAATCGGGACTGCTTATTACCAGAAAGTCTCTGCAGCTGGGATTTAATTTTATATATTTGCTGGTTGTCCTCTTAAACCAGTGTTCTGCAACTCATATTACCTAGTCTCGCTCGCAGTGAGTGTGTGTGCCTGTGAGTGGGCACAATTTCACCCTACCAGATGGGCATGAGCATATGCAGCACGGGAAGCCACTATGTGCATCAAGAAGACGTCTTGTCAGTGAGAAATTGAAAAGGTCAGTCCAGATAGAGAAGCCAGATGTGTAGAGAAGCAAGAGCAGAAAAGGAGAAGGCCAACTCTGTGCTTCTGAGCTGTGGTTAATGTTTTCTCCGTTCTCTCAAACTGTGATATTTCTACTTCAGAAGTTCAGACTCTTACAAATCTCAACAGAGATGTGAATCACTTCTCTAATTTAATGGTTGATTATTTTCTTTTCTTTTTGTCTGTCCTTGAAGAACTGATATTAAGAAAGCTATTTAACAGGTTATAGCGTACCTTTTAGTCCCTTAGTAATCAGAAATTGTAAATAAGTGGACTTCTATGGCATGGCAGTCCCTGACCCTGTATGTCCTGGTTTAGTGCAGCTCCAGCAGGCAAGGAGTCCTGTACAGACACTGGGAGAGACAGTGCCCGCCCAGAAGAGCTTGCTGCTGGAATAAGCAGGAGAGAAAGGAAATTTTATTATTCCTCTTTAACAGATGGGAAACCAAGGCGCAGAGAGTTGAAGAGGCTTGCCAAAAGTCAGACAGAAAACTGAAAACAGCCAGGAACCGAATCCAGGTCTGCTGAGACTCAGGCCAGCGCCTTAATCACTCATCTCTTCAAAGATTTTATTTCTACATTTGAGTTGTTCACTAGGACAAACTATGAAATTTCTGCCTCTAGCTGTAGTGCTGGCACTCCTATATCCTCTTCTACCCCACACATAATTCCTTTCACACACACCCCCTTGTGTACATCAAGCAGCCTTTCTTGTCCTCCTACTGCTTAGGAAGGTACTCTGCAAAGCTCTGTATCATTTGTGTACTCTGGCCCCAAACAAATAAATTCCTTTCTTCTTTTCTAAACTTGATCCAATTTGCCCACAGCCTTATGATAATTCATGTCTGGTGCTGAAAGCGCCGTAGTTGTGTATACAGCCTTCACGTGGCTGCTGTGACTAACTCTTGAATGGAGATGCTTGGTCCCCTGGGAAAGGAGGATTTGTGGGTACCACCATGGGCTCACCCCACAGGCATCCCAGCCCGAAGCCTGGCCACGAACCCTTGCACACAGCTCTGTGCTGGTGAAGTTCAGGGTGTAAGCAAAGAGCTTATGCAAATCCTCCCCTATCCATCACGAAAGGGAGTCCTTCATACTTCAGAAACGATGGGAGAAACAATCTATCGATATTCTGTAATGAGCATAAATGCCCTTTATAAATTGTTTCCCTTTTATTGACTCTAAAGCAAATGTAGCCGTGAATGCTGTACATTAATACATTTTATACCTTCTAATGGTTTGATGGCCTCATATATCCAGTAATGCTGAGAATAATCATTAGATTGTAAGAAGTGCAAAATATGTTTTATCACTTGAAAATGGAATTCCTTCTTGAAAGGTAAAACCAGTGGTAGATCATTGATTTGAAAGGTCAGGGTTAAAAAGCTTATTAACGACTGGGTTAAGCTCTAGTAAAATTCTTTGTTTTACTCAGCTGTATGAAGCATTTAGCTAAGTGAGACTCTTCATTAGGACATTAGTGCTTTTATACTGGCTGTGTAAGGTAAAAATCAGTAATTTCCAGCTTATGTTCAGGAAAAATGCATTGCAAGTAGCACATACCCCACATAACACCAAGCAATGGGTACAATGGTAAATGACTGTTGCAGAGTCTGGGGCAGCAATTCCTACTTCCCCACGTCCCCTCCTATGCTGGGGACCCTTGAGCAAGTGCTGGCCAAGCAGATATATCATGTAGTGCAGCAGCAGACTGCTGGGTAGAAATACTAGCTTGGGTCCCAGAAGCCATATACTTATGTCAGGATGCCACAGTGCTTGAGTTAATTAGCCCTGACTCCCTACAGGGCTTTAGATTAACTAAGGCACCAGGTTCATGGGACTCTAATGCTTCCTGCCTCCTAGATGGGGAGTTTCTGTTGCAGGAAATACGTGTGTGTCCTTCTTGCCACTAACAGGCATGTGAGGCACAGCACATGGAGAAAGGCTCTGTATTTTTGGTACACTGATGGTACAACTCAAGCTCCTTGTTGTTGCCCTGTAGCCATCCCAGCCATCACAGGACGAGCCAGAGAGAGAGCCCAGAAGTGAAGCAGAGCAGGACCAGGGTGTGGGATGTTGCTTATTGAGAGTAATGGGGCTTGTTTAAGGTCACATATGAAATTTGGGGCAGGGATAAAACTTGTATGTGCCGAAAGGGCAACCTCCGGCTGTCCTTTCAAGCCAACCCACAGGCCTGATGTACTGGTGCAACTAGTGTGCATTGCCATACACAAGAGCAGGTATTTTAATCCTGTGCCATAATGCGGCTGCTAAAGGCAAAAAGTCATTGTCAGAAGGGATGTAAAATAATTTCACACAGCTTAATTTTACTTTATTATTTTACTAATGTAAGGAGTGATTGTTTTGTTCATGTAACGCATTGTGGGAGATGACACAGGGCAAAGTGCGTCTCCATTGCCCTGATGGGCAGCAGCATGGCAGGTAAGGCAATGCCAGCACTATGCTCCCAGCTACCTTCTGAGCCTGCAAGTGCTAATACATTGCAGGGGGGATGATAACCAGATGCTGTCACACAGGCACTGCCACGTGCTGACCACAAATTTGGGGCACTTTCCTCTGTGTGACATGGAAATCGTCTCCACTTCCTCAGGCCCTTTTTGCTTGGATGCATTCTAGCTTTTTGAAACTTTATTTATTTTTAGCACTTTGAAAAATTCATGCTGTTTTCAAAAAGATCCTTAATGTTTGTCCTCAGCATCTGCTACCTGTTTCTAACAAAAAAGAGAGACCTAAAACTCTGTCATGCTGTATTAAGAAGGTTTTTTAATGTTCTTAATGGAACAAAAAAACAATACAGGATATAATACCCATAACATGTGCTTGGTGCAATGTAATTGCTCTGGGATACTCAATGCTTTTCATATAAAGCAGCCAAACCAGCCCAACCATTGGAACAACTTTAATATTTTACAATGAAATTAAATCACAGATTAAAACAGATGGTTCGAACATTTCATTACAAGCCGTGGCGCTTATTTGCTGACCATTGGCTGGTATATGTAAACACATAAAAAGCAAAAGAGCCCTTGGATACAAACCATACTTTCTCTTAGCTTTTCATTCATGGTTACAGCATGGTTATGAATGTTATGGATCCAGACAGGGTCTTTAAAGGTGCTGAATTCAATTTACTTGTACTGATGAAAGGAGAGGTCGTGGAAAGTGCAGAATGGGTGGGAAGAATATAGGGGGTTTGTTAACTGTCTTGCCAGTGCGTTTCAGTTCACAGCTGGGCAAGTCCAGAGCCTTCTGCATCTGTATGGCACAGACACCCAGCATCAGCCCTCTGGCACCCTGGGATGCTGCCATTAAGGGAGTAAGGAAGAAGACTGTTGTTGAGTAGTACCTCTAAGGGGTAGGTGTGTGTCTTGGTAAACTGAACAGGTGGAGGAAAGCCAAAGGCTGACACTGCTTCAGCCCTTGAGAAGCACAGTCCTGCCTGTATGGCCAGGACTGGGTGGGCAGCTCATGCAGTGTGACAGAGAGGTCAGCACTATCTGCCTATCAAACAGGCTGTCCTCACCGAATGGGTTAACTGTGTTGAGAGGTATTAAATAAACCCCTCACAATCACAGCAAGTATTTCACTATGTTTCCAATGTACCAGCATTCAGCGATGTTGCCCCAGGTATTTAATTTTTCAGATATTGTCAAACAAACAGAATTCTACTCTAAAAATAATTATGAACAAATCTATAAATGTATTTAGCTTTGGCAGAGCTGAAATGAATAGATGTTTCTTAAAAGTATAAATGCCATGCCTTCAGACATTTTCTGTGCTGGTTAGTGCTGGGTTAGCGGAAACGTAGGGACTTCAGGGACTCAAAACTTCATTCTGCACATCCCTGTAAGCAGCATGGTGAGACAAGGATATTCTGCTTTACCTCTGCTTCATGATGGAGCAATCTTAGCACCTAGGGTGAACACAGTATGTCCATTACAATCTTGAGTATGGTTTAGGAAAGAAAACATTTCCCCTTTGCTGTTGGTGTGTCCAGTAATCCCAGTCAGCAGCTCTGTCCTAAAGAGTCAAGTCTGAATAAGCCTAGGCTCATGACACCCAAAGGAATAGGAAATAAATTTGAATTTTCATAGCTTTAGGGGAAAAATTAAAGCTATGGTGCTAAGAGTCTTGTTAAAGTGCAAAGAAAGGAAAGGTGCAAGGAGGGAAAGGTCCTGGAGATAGAAATGGTTATCAAAGCAAACAATTAGAAATCATCATTAAAATCTGCCCTTTTTCTCTTAGTTCAGTGGCAGAGCTTCTGGTAGCTTTCAAGTAGTTAAGATTCAACCAGAACTTCCAGCTACCAGGGCAATATCTTCAATTCTTGACTGGTACATCACTAGGCTTGCTAGGATCCCTGGTTCTAGTACTGCGAGCTACCTCACAGTCACTGATCTAGTCTGTGTTACCCCAGGCCTTAGAAATAATGGACATCAATCACGCAGGACAGTGCAGGGCCTCATTTCCTGCACCGGGACTCAAATCTTGAAACAACAATGTAAAAACACACGTTCACAGGTGTCCACATCTGCTTCACAATTTAAACCTTAAACCCCAGTCTTTCAGGGCTTTAAGAAAATGAGCATCCAAAGAGGAAAGTACAGGGGAAGGCATTAGACGTAGAGGATCACCTTTTTGTGACACTGCTCTTTTAGGATCATAGCTGCATCTTCAGACACATAATCCTTGATCATTGTATGTTAGCGCTATCATGCAGAAGAGTTTACTCGTATAATAGCATACTGTTGACAACAAGCTCGAAGAGCCATTTAAAAAAAAATCTTACAATGCATGCTTAAAAGTGTAAAAAAAGAGAGGAATTGTATTTAAAAAATCAGTATTTATCAATAGCCCTGGCTATAACTGGGGATTCACAGCATGGATGCTGAAAGAATGGAGACAGCATGGTAATGAAAAAAGCGTATCCATCATCAACAATACAATACTTACTGTGACCTAAGGTCAGGTTTGTACAGTTACACCAGATGTTAGATTTCAGCCATTCTTTGAAATGAAGAAACACAATGGTTACTATTTCTGTAGTGTTGTGGATTTCATTAAACAACAGGTTTATCTTTCAGCTTTAAAATGTAGAGCAAGATTAGGATATTCTAACATTTAGGCTTCAGAAAGATCCAGTGAGCATAATTTAAAGCACGGCTGGTGCTATAAAAAATTACTATTTTGAATGCAACACCCAGCTCCTTCCGGTGCCAAAATTCAGAGGCTCTAATGCAAAGGGTGAAAGAAGCAGATACAATAAATAGCTCTAACGGTGTAGCTGTTTGTTTCTAAAGCAGCCCAGGAAGGGGTGTGCACGGTCCCTGGGGACACACTCCCCCATGACACTGGGGAGAGCAGATGTGTCTTTGAACAGGGCTTGCTGCTTCTGGGCTTCAGCTTTTTTCCTCTTTTCTTCCTTCTCAAGCAATAACAGAGGAGTGGGCCCATCATTAGAGGAGCATAGCCTAAAAGGTGGCTGGAATTGCTTAGGATTTCCTTTGGTCATCCCCTCTGAACTAGACTGCTACAGTCCTGGCTGCTCCCCTCACCTCTGAGCTCAAGCCCATTTCTCCAAATACAAGACATTCACTTACAACACTGGCTTCTCTTTTGCCTTGTTTGCTTTATTTAAGGTTCCTTAGCAGTCTCTGTGTTTTTATATGTAACTGTATATTTAATTTATTAGGTACATATATGTATATACATTTATATATATAAAAAGGATATGTTACAAATTGTATATTTGAAATGTGATATTTCATATATATATATAAATACACACGTACACATATATCCATAACTTTAAGAAAAGACTGCAACTCTAAAATCATATTCTCATTCATTATTATTAATCAATAATACTTAAATTCCTAGGCTTAATAGAAGAGATGAAAGAGAGGCTTGTAGCAGGTACGAAGAAGCCTTTCTATTACATTGTCCTCTGTTTTCCTCACCCCAGAACTTTGTGTTGTTTGTAAATAGTCCCTGTTTTGGACAAAGCAGGTAAGGCAGAGAAGCAGGGTCCATATCCTGAATTATTTCATTAAAAATTAAAGCTTTATAAAAGTGTACACATTTCATTAACTTTGCATTGCAGGCTTTGCAAATATTCTAAGGGATGCTAATCTCCTGGCTTTAATTAGATTGAAGGTCTCTTGCAAAGGCTATCATTTTAATATAAAATGAGCGATCTTTTAAGCTTTGTGAATTAGAAAACAAGAACTCCCATTTTAGATCAACAGTTACACACTGAAACAAAAGAGCTTTGGATTTTTTGCAGAAAGTTGAGGGTTTTGCGCTACCTAAGAAGCAATGGCAAGAGCCAAGCAGTGCATACAGTCTTCACATCCATCTGGGGATATATGTGTGTGTGTGCACACACGCATACCCACACCCTGACAGCTAACACCTCCTTTGTACAGTGCACAGCACGCTACAGTCCTAATCCTAATTCCACCCCAATACTTCCACTAGATCAGGGCCTTACTGGTGAATTAGGCCTGTCTGCTCTAATGGCTTTCTGTGTGATATTAAGTTGACTTACAGCCAAAATTGTCTAGAGTGACCTAAGAGGGACTGTTGTGCAGGGGAGAGGAGCTGAGCAGAGTTGCTGCCTATGGGTCGACCCCCAGCCTGGGTGCCACAGAGCTGGTCTAGCTGCGAGTGTGGGACAGCAACTCGGCTCAGCACCACAAGTGTCTTGCTTGTGAGGGACTGCACTGAACTCTTTTAAATCTGCAGTTGTCGTCTGCCCCTGTTCTTCTGCTATTATCCCCTGCCAGGAGATGAATTTTTATACTTCTGACCAAGATCCAATCTTCTTTCCCTTATCAAACATAATAGAAAATGCTGTAGTTACAGAATAACAAACTCGCCTCCTGGATAAATGTCAATCTATTTTTAAGTGTGGGATCAGCTTGGGAGCAGCCTGTGACAGCGTATCACTTCATGCCAACATGGTGCCCCTTCATTTCTCATTTCATTCTCCTCCAGCCCCCTGTGTTTGGTACCACATTGCCTTGAACGTCGCTGCTTTTCTCTCTTCCAGCTGGTTCCCCTCCATACGCAAAGGGCCTGATCCTGCCTGCTCCCACATTAGATCTGGCACACAGTGAGCTGGTGAGGTGTCAATCAGGTATATACCTGCAACAGTATCTCCTGGATAGTCCTGGTTTATGTGCTGAGTGTTTCTCTTTCAGACTTAAGCCTTGTTCTGTTAACTTTCATGTACGTCTGGAGATTGCTTGTACAGCCGTGCAAGTCAGCTTTGTGCATTTTGCTGTTGGACTTTTGGAGCCATAAGCCGTTTTCAAACCACCTTACTCTGCCGTTTGAGGATTGCGTTTTGGACATGGACATATTATTCTTTATTGTCAGACACAGGATAGGCTGCTTTATGGAATCTGAGCACAGAGAGAGACTTGCAAAAACCCCCTTTATTTGTACTTGTGGGGAACAGACCTCCAGAACCATTGCAAGCGTTAGATCCAATTTGAACAGCAGTTAATTAACTAATGACGGGGGTTATTTTCTTTCAGTTGGTCATTCATACCAATTTGGTGTGCAAACTCTTCAAGACTAAGAGGGCTAAGCTCTGAGTATAAATTTAAGCAATCAATAATTGTAATTTTTAAACAACCCTGATTTATTCAGAATTAACCTCCAGAAAAAGAACTGACTCCATTAACGTCTATTCTCAGATCTCTGCTGTGGCAGCTTTTTCGGCTGACAGTCTTGCTGGGCAAGTTTCCTTTAATAGAACAAAGTCCTCAACTTCATTTCTCCAGTTCCCTAATTTTGATTCAGAGCCACATCTTTGTTTAAAGGTTTATGCAGATAAACCTCAATTTTGTCAATCTCAATTTTGTATAAGAAGTAGGATCAACTTCTAATTTCCAATGTTAAATCCTATGCTCTACTTTCCACAGCAATATTCTCAAGATGACTATTCCAGGTTAGATCCCATGCTGGGTTTAACACTTAGAATAAACTCAAGTAACAGTAACTTCATTTACTCATTAAGAACATGGGCTTGCTCTGAAACTATCTGATGTGCAGTGAGCTTTCAAAGTTCAGGTTAAGATAGACAACAACGGCATGGACAATAACAGTGACATTTGGGACTGTCTGAAATACAAATCTGCTGCTTTCCTATTGCTTAAGGGGACACAATAATACAAATAATCTTTTGTGATAGCCTGTATATATATCAGATACGAAAGCTCTTCCCACAGAGTGCCCAGCTGCTATAGTAATGGCATGTTGTTATAAGCACCCAGTGAGAGGTGAAAATTCATTGGCCATCCTATTTTCTATCTTAAAGAATTCTTGATACCACTGTTACATATGCTACCAAAACACCAACAGAGTGTTAGCACAGCAGTACTGGGCTTGTGGCAGCTGTGCTGCCAGGATGCTGCTGCTTGTTCTCCTGCAAGCACCGATTCACGAGGGTGCAATGGGATAGTGAAAGCCCCAAGCTATAGGAAAGCTCTAGCTATAGGAAACCCATTTCCAATCTCATCTTTACTGCAGGCAATCAGTAAAACACAAGCATTGCATTCCTCTTCCTAGCAGAGTACTGCTATAAGACAAATATTAAAGCATGCCAGACATTCAAATATTACCAAGGTTGTGAGAAATGATCACACTGCAGTAAAATAGGACAATAACCTCTGGGTTTTGATGCTGAGGAGAAGACAAAGTGTAGACATAACACTGCTTAGAGTATGTGCCCACTCCCAGCCAGCTAGGGTTAGCTCCCCTCCTACTGCACCTCGCTCTTCTTGTGTAAGATTGACCTAACAAACACTTTTCCTGTACATGCTACGACAGGTGCATCATTTGAACAAATTTTAATAGACAGCATATTAACTGATGGCTTCAGATCACTGAGGTGCGTGTGTGAGTTTGCATCTCCTGCACGAAGATTCCTGACTCTCATCTGCTTTGATCAGTATCACTCACCCCTGTGATCCTCGCTCTTTTCCAGCATCATGACAAATTTTGGTTCCATGTCAAATTCAATGTCGTATTGACTATAATGGTGGTTGAGATGGGCCAGTTCATCTCAGTGTCATATCCTGGCAGTTCAAAATTGATCTGAGGGTACTGTGAAAGTTTTCAATATGTGTGTATGGAATCCTCTGTTGAACTGCAAATTTCTGAGCATCTCAGTGCCATGGATCTTTATGCTCTGGAAGCTGTGGGTACATTTTTCTACCACTGAGCAGAATGCAAGAGGACAGAGCTATAGCATGCTTGAACTATTTCCTTCTCACACTTTCACTTCCTAATCTTTCCTGTTTAACCGTTGGGCTAGAAGAGAGGAAGGTTTGTGACATTATTCAGAACAAGGTAATACAGTGAAAAAGTTCATGATTCTAAACAAGGAAAATTCCCAAGCAACAGGACTGGCATTTGGCTTTTTACAGGATCTCAGAATTTGACTTACATTCAGTGGGTCTGCTGGGACTATTTGGTCTACCATGTTTATGCTACCTTTTTTCCTGTTTTCTTCTTTATACATATGAGCATACGTATCTGGGACCAGATCCATAGCTTAGCTCCATCAGCTTCAATAATGTCATGCTTATTTCTACCAGATGAAGTTTAGCCTTTACATTCAGAGGATATAAGAAAATGCACTGAAAGAACCCTGGACTACACAGAACACTGATTCTCCTCTCTCTCTTCAAATTCTCACCCCATGCTATTACGTCAATCTACTTCTTGTTTTCTCCAAGTGACTGGTATACATCTTAGATACTCAGGAAAAAGAGTATTGGTTTCATTTGTGTTTAAAGCAACATGTTCTGGAAGTTGCACTTGCATGGTAGTTAACATTCTGCTTTTTTTTGGAAGAGTCTTCTAATCTGTTACAACACCGCAGAGAGGCTTTTCTTTCTTCTTTAGAGACAACTGCAACATGCAAATATTCTAGCACTTAGAGAAGTGTGTGTCTATACACATGCAACCTAATCATTAGGCTCATTTTCAAACCATATGCTCCAACTCATAAATAAAGTCTATTAACACTGAACTATTGATCAAATGTAAAGATCAGGGATTCCAGCATCATCTCTTTCTCTGCAGGCTGCTACCTCCACCAATCCTTATAAGTTAACATTTGAATTGGAATTAGCCCTTGTAATTACATTTATATTAATAGAATTAGAAGGCAAACGTTCTTCTGAGTTTTACCTTCAAGTGATAAACTGAATTGTCACTTCAATCTATTGCGCTTGCACAGAGATTTACTTTATGTGAATTTGGAAGTAATTTTGAGATTGAAACTTGGGCAATTCTAGGGACAGACCAAGATCAAGAGGCAGATTTGTCTGCTCTCAGATGACTGTACCCCACAAAGCTTTTCCTTTCCCAAACCCTTACTGGTTGTTCTTATTAGCCCTTTCTGTAACCCAGTCCTTGCATTAACTACTTAGTGTGTACAGAAATGCTTATATCCCTTGAGCTTCTGTTCGTTTCTCTTCATTTGCCTTTCTTAGAGCCTGTCCATTTGTTCTTGCATTTGACACTAGTTTTGACATCTCTCCTAGATATTCCTCTTAGAATCATGTATAAAATAATGATGTCCAGCCTGAGCTTTCCTCTCTTCAAAAAGCACTGACCTAGTTTCTCTGCTTTTACAGCAGAAGTTCTCCAGTCCCATGTCAACGAGGTTGCCCTGACATATCTTAGCTCTGATAGTTATCTCTCTCTTTTAATAATAGCATCCTGAATGGGGATTATTTCCTCTAAATGCATCTTCATCTGTTCCCTGTAGACTATTTCCTTTTGAGTTACTTCTGATTGATCTGGTTTTGGTGGTAGGGCTACGCAAAGATAGCTCTGATCTTTCTATCCAGGGCCTGACCACAGGTGATGATGCCTGTGGACTTTGGCCAGAATTGGAGCCTTTGATAACGTATTCCCCAAACCTGTATTAAACACAATGAAAAAGCCATAGTTTAAATTGCTCTTTCTTATTATTAATGGAGCAGATCCTCAGCTAGAGTAGTGGGTCACTTAAGTCCTTGGATGTGTGCAGAGATGACAATATTGCCTACTAGCTACTGAATCGTTATTTTTGTACGGCACCGCTCACTTATTTTCCTTCACTTTGCAGTACATTCTTTCTTTTCGTTACGTCCAAACTTTACCCATCTCCCAAGAACCTGATCTTCCGTCATCAAAGTGAGGGCAAGATATCACCTGGGCTCCTACAGGAACATCATGAAGGCCGGGCTTTTTCTTTGGGTAAGTCTTTAGTATACTTTGGTTTCTCTACTTATTGTTTAAACGCACTGCCCATTCCCTCTCATTTCTCCATCGTATTTATTTATTTATGCCTTTTTTCATATTTGTCGTTCTTTCTCATTGGCCTCTGACTAACAAAGTGCTCTCGGGTTATAAAACTTCCCATCATTACTTACTGCAATACTGATGATACAGGAGCTGGAGCTGCATGGCTGTGCCTGCAGCCTGACAGCCTTTGGTTACAGCGCGTGTGCTGGCTTTTAGATTAATATCAGGCATGGTCCCACCATGTGCTGCTGAAACATAGCAAACTCCAGGAACTTGGGTCTCTTCAGGGTGTGAGTGCTCATTAGAGCTGGAATGGGCTGTCTATGAAACTGCTCTGTTTTATGTATTTGAGCCATCCAGACCTGGTAAGGAATTTTTCTTTCTGATATTTATTAAAGAATATAGGTGTCCTCCATCATTTGCCTTAGCTCAGCTTCAGAAACTCCTTGCTCCAACTGGTTGCTGTGTAAGGATTATTTCTACTTACTGTGCTGTTCAGGAGAAATAAAGCTCACTTGTAGATATAGAATGTATAGAAGTTTGTCTAATTTTGTGTGGCAAAAATCAACAGGAGTATTTTCTAATTCACTTTGTACTGGCAGCTCCTTGTGGCAGGTGCCATCCTGCCTGGCTGAGGAGAGGGCACTGTTTTACAGGGTGATAGCTTCCATCACCCTGATTTGATTTTTTGTTTTACACAAGCAGGTACAATCCTGATTTTCACTGATGCTACAATATTATATTTTTTCTAAAAATAGAGTATATTTTTTTCTACCAAAAATGTTCATCTGCTTAGGTAACTCTTCCAAGGGCTTTCTGTGGAATGGATGCAGACCAAAACGGCAAAGAAAGTCTTAAATAATTGATTCTGTCCGACTGAAACCTCTGGACTTGTTCCCCAAGCCAGTCTTTCATGTAGATATATTATCTCACTGAGAATTTCTTGTCAAACTATGTTAAGTAAATAAAAGAGGTGAAATATCAGCAACAAAGCTAACAAATGGAGCTGAATGCTCCACTTGAAAGAACAGATCTAGCTGTTTACCATGCTAATCTGAAATGAAATGAAAATGTATGTTTTTCATCTTTTCAGAAAACGATCTTCAAATACAGGTAGCTGAGGTCTTTAACAACACAGATTAATTTTTTTTCTTTCCTTTTAAAGAAAAGCCCTATTGTGGAGGAATTTTGCTTGTGTGTGTGTCTGGATCATGTAGAAACTGAAACATCTATTGCTGTTGATGGTCCACCAGTGTGAGCCTTATGTCATACACTGTTTTAATTTGCCAGGCTCACAAGTGCCTTCCTATCTATCTTGCTGGTGCTGAAGAAGGGTATGCAAACACTTCTGCATGCTTGGAGGTTTACTCTCCCTTTGCTATACATTAAGCTCTTACTCCCTTCTTATGGCTGCTCCCAGTCTGTTCCAGTGCTGTGCTGGGAGGCTGTTCAGTAGCCACCATGAGCACTTTATAAACATCTTGGCAGCAACCAAGCCAGACGTCAGTTAGAGTTATTGGTAGCATCTAATATTTGTTGAGCTCAAGTCAGCATTTTTTTCGTACTCGGGGGGCAGAGACTAACTGGGTGTTATTCTTTGCTTCACAGAGATTAAGCTCGATTCAGAGCCCGGTTCCAGCAGCTTTCCGGAGGGAACATCCTCCCCAGACGGGCTGCATGCTGCTAATTACAAGGGAAATCCTGGCAGTGTCAAAGTTGGTGCCAAAACCTCACTGATTGCAGCAATGCCGGGATCTCACCAGATGTCTGGATTGTTTATCCATCTGGGGGTTTCTTGCCCGGATTGTTTGGCCTTGACCTTCCTAGGGGAGTCATGGCTCCTCTTCCACCCCTGCAGAAGAAGGACTGTGTCTGACGCAGCTCCATCCCCCATCCCTACCTCTGGCTGCTTCTCTCTGACGTATCTTTGGTGTTTTCAGTTTATTACAGCCAGAGAGGAAGAGAAGAGTCTTATCCGGCTGCAGCTGCTGTGCCTTTCCGCTGCCTGTCACCCAGACCTGGCGCTGGGCTCTCCAGTGATCATCTGGCTTTGTCTCCCAAGGGAGCATTGGTCCACATAGCACCTGTACATACCTACACGGAAAGATGGTGTGAGTGTCAAGGAGCTTGCTAGTTAAGGAGAGACAGGAATATGAAAGTAATTTAATTTTTCATGCAAAACTCTGCTAGGAACTACTAGACATTCCAAAATGTATTCCAAAGAAATGCAGAGATAGATTCCCGACCGGCATTAATCAGTGCTGATTAAGTCATGGAGCTACCCAATTTCTGCCTGGTGAGTACTTTTCCTGTCATTGATTTATTGCCTGCCTTAGAAAAATAAGACCTGGGAAATAAAGAGTTCAAGTAAATTTGCTCAGTTACCCAGCCAACTGTTGACTGTGGTACCAGGGATAATAAATGCTCATGGGAAATACCTTGTGCACATTCATGTACCGAGGCCAAGACCAGAGGTGTCCTGTGTGTGCTCCAAATCCTCCAGAAGCTGCAGGACACAGCTCGGCTGCAGCAATACATATGGGGCCTGTGAGGAGCAAGAAGATGTGTGACTGAACAGGCTTCCTGAACCTCTGAGGCAGCACATGTGGACAGTGTGACTGCAGCTTGGGGTGATACAGAGAGCCCAGAGTACCACTTCCCACACTGGGCAAGAGGAAAATTGGCTTTTCCTTCTCAGCCTGCCTTGAGAATGGCTGTGCCCATGGTTGAGATCCAATGCTTGCCACCAGTACTCCTACTGATAACTGGCCTTAGGATGCTGTTACATTCCTCTCCTTCATAAGAGAACTCCACAGTGTACATGACTTAAGGTTTGCAGGATTGTGTTGTGTGTGGGTTATTGTTTTCCTGCAGACACATGGCATTATGTTTAAGTCACTGGATACATTAACACCACCATCTGGTTTTGTTTTTCAAATGACAGCACATTATTTGTTAAATACTTTCTACCACATCTTCTTTAAGATATGTAAAGAGGACAACCCTTACCAGATTTGTTTGACTTACCAGTTTGCCAGTGTTGCTTTCCAGGTCTCCTTAGAGTATTTATTTGTTGCATATTTTCATTAACCTGATATGGTGAACAACTTCCATAAATTTATGAACTATGCAGCATGTAGTATACAGCTGTAGAAGGCCTTCTGCTAGGGCAAACACATGAGACTGTCCAAAGGGAAAACAAATGCTTTGATTTTGGGATATCCATTTTGTGTCATTACCAATGGATCTGGTGTCTAGAAGGATTTTGTCACTTGGAGATGACATCAGATCCTTTAAAGTATGCATCACCTACAGATTTCTGACAATTTAACACTTCAGAAACTATAGCTCTAAGTCATGGTTAAAAACCCATCCACTTGCTATAATAATTTGCTAAGTATAAGAAGGACCTTTGCTTGAATGTCATGGAACAGAGTGAGAGAACTTTTTGAGACAGCTAAACTGCAGTTAAAGGATTTCTCCACCTACGGTCTTTAACTGTTTCTCCCTTTTGCCTGTCAAAAGCAAATAGACCATTTGTTTATCATCCTATGACTCTCCCAGCTCAGAGTAACAGTCACTTTGTGTGCCCTAAATGTGCTTTCACATTTGAAAAGTGACCAGGGGAGGAGCACTTATTGCTCTGTTATGCAAACTATGCACATGCTGACCATATATTTGCTGTGCATTTTCCTAAATTAAAGCTGCATTGGTACAAACATTTGCCTATTTTCTTGCCAGTGGCACCCGTCACCAACCTCATTCAGTGACAATGAACAAGAACCTATTTTTTTTCCTCCAAACCAGAATATTCACATATTTCAACCCCGAGGCTCAGCTCACCCCACCCTTTACTCCAGATCTTTGCCTCTGCACCACTGCACTAAATAAATTAACAAGTTATCAACAAGACTACCAGGCCACTCTGGGCTCCCCATTACTGAGGCTGTCATTGCCACTCAGGGCTCTGCTGGAACGTGACAACTTCGCAGCAGAAGGTCACTCCCCCCAGTCACTCGCTGCTGCTTGGAGGCAACCATTCTGAGAAATGATTTGTTATGGTAGTATCGGAGGCACATTTGTTAGTTAATTCATTCTGTAAAACTCAAATGAGATGAAAAACAAGCATAGATCTCACAAATGACATTTAATTATGTCTGAGACTAAAATTCATAATACATATTTATGCTGCCCTAAGTCATTCGCACCCAAGGTCCCTTTTATTCTCACAACTGTCTCCAATTGCTGATAAGGAAGAGGGTGTTAGTGATGGGCTCCTCCATGTTCATTGATTACTGTGCCTCCTTTGTGCCTTAACTTCCCATCCCCTGCCCACAACAGGCAACAGGTTTTCCCTGAGTTTACAGTGCAGCAGTTCTCTGGGTGTTATTATTCCACAGCCCATGCGAATAATGCAAAGAAGAGCTTATAGTACCTAATAGCTTTAACTTGGAAGATTAAAATGATCTCATTTCTAATCACATCTGGTCTCTAACTTGTCTGTGCCTTTTGTTCCAGACCTGGGATCTAGGAAGGTATCAGGAAGCATTGCACAAGGACATTGTCTCTGGTGCTACAACCTGCCACTACCAGGATAACTTGTTTTCTGCAGTGGAGGGGGAGCTGCCTCTGCAGTGACACTAGAGAGGAGAAATGGTTAGTACAAGACAAACACCTTGCACTGATGCTGCAGAGGCTTGAGAGAATGTGCAAAGCACAGGCTCCTGGGGAATGGACACTTTGGCATGCGTGGTTTGTTAGCACACAGAAGCTCTGACCTAGCAAAATATTTACCCGTACTTAAGTGCACATCTGAATGGGCTAAATACACACCTGCTTCCCCCTTCAGCTGCTAGAAATCTATAGACTCTGTATTTGGTGTAATGGCTGAAATGCCTTTTAACAGAACAACATACACCATGACTCTGCTGAAGATGCACATATGTTTTTATAATGGTTTGGTGCTGTCATTGTGCCATTTTTTAAGTCCTTCTCTCAATATGGCATTGAGTGTCCAACTAGCATCCTGAGCAATGCCTGACTGGAGATAGACTTAAGAGAGGAAAGTTTCCATCTTCTCTTCCTCTCCAGCTTCCTGAACCTTTGCTCCCTGCAGAGCCAGGTACATTGGAAATACTGCCAATACCGTGAAGTCAGCAAGAGGCTGTTCCTCCTCTGCAGTGGGCTTCCACTCCGGCCTGAGCACCCCTGTCTCTTGACCTCCTCCACCATGAGACAGCAACTCCAAATAGCTTCATCTGGTCTCTTGGAGTCTCAGGAGGGAGGTGATTTCTTAGCTCATATGTGGCTGCCATGCTATCCCTACCTCTCACCGTGTGGCTGTGTGCAAGCCTGGAGAGTGCTTTTCATGCTTCTTGACATTATTGCTCTGCTGAGGCACCAGAGGCACTACCTCTCCTCCCCTCTTTCTTGGCATGTTGCCACCCATACTCACTAGGGAGCTTCAGGTTTTTTGTTCTCTGGTGGGAAATTTCATTTGACCCTTTCAAGTGGGACAAGAACAGATATTAGATTTGTTGACAATTAAGTGCTTTTATCTGAATTCAACAAAAGAGGTACAATGAAAAGATCGCAGCTGTTGAGAAAAAGCACCGCACCTATTACAGAGTTCATATGCATTTACAAGTGGCACATCAGTGAAGGCTCTCCTCACCGCAGCAGACGTGTGCTCCTTCCACAGAAAACTTGTTAATCTTCCCGTCAGCTCTGCATGCTTTACATACCTTTGGGAAAACGTGGTGTTCGACTCTCTTGCCAGATCTTGCAATCGTAGAAATGCTATTAGCAGGCAAAAGCTACATGGAGGTGCTTTATCTTTCTTTAACTCTTCTAGATGCAGGATGGGACAGTGATTTATAACACCAGGTAATTAGAACTCCAGTTATAATAGAATTCTAAGACCACCATACCTTCCTGAATAGATATCTTCGTACTCTATATGCGTATTTAGATAGACAGATTGATTGATTTCAGTTAGAAATAGAATTAATTTTTTTGCTTGTTTTCACACACACACACATAAAATCATGCAGCTACTAAAACAATATATTCTAAAAATTAAGGTAGCAAATCAACTCAGTCAGGAAGCAAGTAACTCAGACTTGGCAAAGGAGACTGAAAAAAACCCCAACCTCAACATGGCTATTATCTGACATCATACAGCAACTGCACTTCATAATAACGGTAATAAAGCATCTACTAACCAGAGAAAATTGTGATGAAATTTGGGGAAGGATATAGCTTGCAGTCAATCAGCTGTACAAAAGTAAGAGTTTGCCCACATCCTAGTGAACCTAGGATGTGGGACATAGGAGCATGACAGACAGCAAATGCTTTGCAAGCTCACCAAGGGTGGCCCAGGCGCTGGGTCAACAGTATAACCTAAAAGTCAAAGAGAGCATGACCATCTTTGAATACATGCATTGTGGCAGTGCCAGTGTGGCTGGTGAGAGCCAGGGCCCACAAGACTGCTGGATTTGTGCTGGATGGACTTTCCTTAAAAAGCCTCTAAAAGTCCAGTCCTGCTGGAGCACAGTTTGCATTGGCTTTTCTCTCCCCATGGCCCTTGTTCAGGAAATGGAGTAGGCACCAGGCAGGCTTCACATGTTTCATAGTTAAGAAAGAATTCAAACAGGGAGCATTCAGTTCCTAGGCACTTACTTCCAAAGACTTGCCTTCTCCCAGTATAGGCTCTTCTGACTGCTGAAGGAGATGGCACAGTAATTTTGCAACCACCTTTATGCAAAAATATGAACAGCAAAAGGAAGCTGCCAGACCGAGGACAACAGCTCTCAGGGGATAGGATCCTGTGCTGGGAATTATGAATCTGGTGAAAAACAATTAGTGATCTTGGCCTCATTTCTAAAAGGCTTTGTATTTCATAACATTCATGTGCTTTGTGCAATGTCAGTATTTGTCCCACTGACATGAATGGCTAAACTCATCTGGATTCATTGGCCTGAAGTGGTGTTATTTTCCTTTTCTTGCTATTTACAGAATTCTCCAAACTAACTCTTTCCATTTGTTTTCATCTCTGATTTACCTTGTAGATGTATCAGATCCTGTCTGTTTTGTCATGTACCTTGATTTGTCCATGTCACCAACACAAATTAGTTCTAGAGAGTTTACAGGTAATTTCGTGCTTATAATACACCTAATTTGCCTTCACAAAAATAACTGTACAGCTGCACAGGATATGGAAGGCCAGAGCCCATGGGCTGCAGCAAAGGCCATCATAGTCAGAACAAAAATTCCCACAGTGTTAAACAGATTTTGGATCTGGCCCATGTGTATTCAGCAGTGACTTTCTACTTAGCATACTGGCACAAAGGGAGTCTTTTTTCAGACCGTTCTTCACCAGGTTTCTTTTCTGCCTCCCAGCAGATCTACAGCAGAGATTGGATCCTTGCCAGTTTAAGTAAGTCAGACCCATGGGCTAGTAACTCTGCTCTTGCACAACTTTTAGCCCAGCAGTGGCTCATGGTGCTTAGCGTGTACCAGCAATAATCACAGCTGTGGCAGGAGAGCAAAATGGTTTTTGTATACGTTTGTGTAGGTTATGTTGTTTTGCCAAGGTAACAGCAGGGTGTATCTCAGTTTGCATTGGTTAAGGCCTGGCAATATGTGAGCTTGGGTACATGGCAGAGCTGCTGTACTGCACTGAGTGTCAGCTCAGTCTTGTTTAATAGCAACCCTGGCTACCATTGCAGAATTAGGGCTGGTGCTGGGAGGTGTGTTTCCTACTGTAAAGCCCTTGCTGGAAAGGCAAGAGGATGGTAAGGGATGTGATTGCCAACGGAACTATTAATGAATTCCCCAGCCTTTCTACACCTTTCACGTCCAGTTCACATACAACTTGGGTCCTTCTCCATATAGGAACTGCTCCTGCACTAATGTGAAATGAGTTGCTTGTGATCTTGATCCAGGTCACATTGTGGACTGGAATCAGCATAGCAAAAATTCCCATCTCTTGTACACAGTAATATCGTAAATACCAGCGTGAATCAATGTGGAGATTCCTGAGCACTAGAGGTAGCTCTGTTCTCTGTGGTGATCAAAGCATGCTGATGTCTGCAAAGCAGCATGGCCTCAACTGTGCACTGGATCTCTGCAGAGAAATACGTAGCTCCTGTCCAGAGGGAGCATCTGTGGCTCCTTTTCAAAGCCTTGCATTCATTTACAAAGTGAGGATTAACCAGACAAATAATAATCATTAGGATTTAACTAGTAGTTTCTTCCTAGCACCTTGTCTTTTAGTAAAGAAGTCTCAAAGATTTAATTCATGCAAGCAGCAGATCTCTAGTTAGACTAAACAAGGGTATTTTATATTACTGGTTTACTATATGTAATTTCTAGAAGCAACAACAGGAACATGTGCATTGATTTAGTTTTTATTCTCTGCTGATCCTACTCTATCTTCAAGGCCTTGAAAACTGTTAAAAAGTTTAGATTAAGAATGGAGAACTCACCCACAAGGTCCAAAACCACACATCCCCTGCGCCCAGGACATCAGAGGATGCCTTTCTTACCTTGCCAGCTTCCAAGCCTGGAGCTCCTGGTGCACAAACGTAGCTCGGTGTTTGAGGTTCAAAGCATTTCCATGGACAAGCGGTGTCATTCAGCAAAGCCTGAAGCCACACTGTGAAAGTTTTTCATTGACTTCAACACAATTCAGCATTTGCTTTGCACTGATGAATGAAGTAAATGTTCAGCTAATGACTTACTTCATGCAGCTTCCAGTCCTAATATTAAACCATTGCTTCATTCTCTATTTCTGTGCCCTTACCAAATAGTTGTAGATTATTTTATAGGATAACCTCATTTTCCTTCCCTTCTTCCGGTGCCTTTCAAGAAAGTACAGACCTGGAGTTGGCAGAAAAAACAAGCTCACCAATGAGCAAGACCTAGTTAGAGCAGTCAGTGATTTTAGGCTCCCTCCTCATCCCAAGTGGCTCTAGAAGTTTCCTTTTATTCTTTAACATTGTTCGTATTATTTACACAGCTGCTCCACTACCTTTTTCTAGTTCTGTAATAATTTATTTCTTCCTCATTGTTTGGGGTCTGTGTTCTTTTTTGCATATTCGCCCTTTAGATTTTAGAACAGCATCATTTTATTTACTGCATCAAAAAATAATTTGCTTGTAGTTAAACCCACAAATCTTAGCGTGCCTAAATGTAAGAGTGACCTGTGTTTATGAGGAGGACTCAGGGGCAGGTTTTGAAAGCTGAACCACATCATTTCAAGATCCATAATCAGTTTTTAGGGATTTTCTACTATTATTTCAAGGTCCAGGTGTGTAAAACTCTATCATTTTTCTCACTTGCTTTTGATAGCTGGTTTAAAAAGGAAACGTATAATGCAGCTGTACATGTTATAACGGTGTGGGTGACTGCCCGCTGGATTTACATGCACAATTACCCCAATAGCATACAACCCTCAGAGACTCGCACATGCAAAAAGCCTGTTAGCTGTGAAACTGCTGGCATGGATGCTCCGTTTCCATATGCAGTCATACTGAATATGCATATACATTAGGTGCAGAAGCACACACACATTTTTGAAACTGGAGGCCTTGGTGTGAACCTAAAGCAGAAAAGACAAATGTTTTGAATGAGGGCTTTAGGTCAAATTCAGTTAGCAAGCATAAATCTACTGGATAGGACTCATGTGCCTTACACCAATGCAACCCATTTTCTTCGATTAAATGTGGGGGAAACCCCCTGCAAAATGTAGTTTTCTTATTTTTGCCTTTACATCTTTTGTTTGCTTATAATCTCAAATTTTTCTTTTCTGATTCTAATGGATGAAAACCAGCCCAATGTCATTTTTTTCCAGAACTTCTAGGCACCTTAACTTTACAGAAAAAAAAGAGTTTCTGAGTACTAACATGTTTGAAAATCATGCAACCGAAGACTGTAAACATAGACTTAGGTGTCTGAATTTAGGCACCTATTATTTAAAACCTTGGCTTAGAAAATAAAGTATCCGAATGTATATAGATAGTATAAATCACCAGTCACTTTTATTACATGTATGTTTATATAAAGACCTTAGAACACGTTTTTAAAATGTAAACGTTCCTTAGTATGTTTAACTATGTGTCTGAAGAAGATGTAGGACAGAAAGAAAACAAAAGTTTGACAAATGTTTTTGATCAATCCTGAAGAAATCAATAAGAATTCACTCACAGCGTGATTTCATTTAACTTTCCATTCTAGGAATAGTAACCTGGCTTTCTGTTAGAGCTAAAGCATTCATACTTCTTAGTGATTTAATTCTCGTGTCAACATGTATCAGGCAGAAAGGGAATGGCTTGGAGATTGGGATGGGAAGGAGGAGCGGGTGGAAACACATGGAAATTATGTGGACTGAGTTGTATGGTTGGGTGACTTTTTTTTACCAAAATGGTTTTTTAATAGAAAATGGGGTTTCATTGAGATGCATATTTCTCTCCCCTTTGAGGGAACAGAAAGTGTCTGTTTCTCAAACCATATTTTATTGCTTATTTGAAAAATATCTAATACCTGAAAACTGGAACAGCTTTGTAGAGAAATGAGAGAAAAGCCGTTGAATCACATCCACTGCACTGATACCGGTGGGGAGCACAGCCTGGGTGCCTGGATGCTTCCCACCCCTGCAGCCACACACCCTGCCGTGCCCAGAAGTTCAGTATCTCCATCTTGCACACTCCTAATGTGGTCTGTAAAACAAGAAGGGGGAGAAGAGCCCTGAGAGCAAGAGGCTCGAGGCATCCAATCGTAGCATGTGAATAAGTTTGATTTTTATTTTTTTTTTGGCCAAAAAAGGGAAGTATTTTGGCCCATAACTCAAATACCTCAAAAGAGAATTTTGTTTTGGAAATGTCATCAGTTTTTTTTTCAAAAACATCAGTCTTCAATGAAGAAAGCCACCACTTCCTACCTCCCAAGCAAGATAAAACTGCTAGCGCTGCAAGCTCCTGTGCCGAACTTAGTTCTACTCCCTTAGCAGACCAGAACCTTACATGGTGTATGGAAACCAATGGAGCTTTCAAACCCAGAGAACATCTGGTTTACAATATTTTCTCCTCGTTCATGTTTTTGCTCCTGGAAGCATGTGCATTTGGGTCCATAAGTGTATGCGCCTGTGCATGTATGTCTGTTCTTATTTATTCTAAATATAAACTGTTTTCTGAAAGGACATTATTCATACATAGATGAAAGAGCACTATCCTTCACAGAAGTTTGGCTCAAAACCTGAGCTTGACACAGAGTGCCATATTGGACTAAACCAAAGTGTGGAAACAATGTTCTCCAAATACTGAGAGAGTCCAAGCTTGGATTGGTCCATTGCAAGGAAAGTTATGGATAATAAAAAAGATCCCAGCTTGCTGCTTCATTGAACCCCCAGTTATATATAAAGCAGATGTCCTTTTTACAATGTGCAATGTGTAGGCTAAGAACCTGTATCAGCTAGTGACATCTGAAAGTGACATTGCTTTGAAATACACCTTTTTATCTTGTGTAGAAGCAAAATTACGTGTGTGCACACACAGTCTATATGGCTTAAACAGAATGATTTATTATGAATTTTTCCATCAGCATCCAGATTTGACTGACTGTGGAATTCACACAGAACAGACAAAAAATTTTTTACTTTTGGGCTAGCCTGATGAGTGAATCTGCAAAAAGAAACGCCACAAAATCCAGTTTCAGTCCAACAAGCTGAAGAGGCTCTTATTATTATGATCTTTATTTTTCCTTATTTTTGTGGGCAAGATACGAAGCAAAATAGCTGTGTCTGTTTAGCTGCCTGAACAATAGAAAAGTTTATGCAGCTCTTGAGCTGAAATGTTTTTGACAGTTTTCAATTTTAGCTCTTTTGATTTGGTAAGAAATCTGCAAAAATATGATTTTGAAAATCACCAGTTTCATGCTTTATTCCTTTCTCAAAATTAGACTATATTGTCCAACTCCTCTTCACTTACTGTGTCTGAGGGAATCCTAGAGAATAGCTGGCAAGAATGAGTGCTGGGCTGTTGCTTAGGAACTGCCTGGGTTTCTATATTATTGCCTGATGTAATAGTTATATTGCCCGCTTGCATCTGTTAACAAGCAATACAACAGAATCCACAGGTACCAATAAAGAAATAAACCTGGCATTCATTATTTTTTGCTTGAAAATTCATCAGTGCTTTTTCTGGCTTGGCAACAGGGAGGAAAAACATTTTGCTCAGGTGCTAATTAATAAAATAGGAGATGTACTGACTCTACATATATCTATTTTATTTAGATTTATTTATTTGGCCCCAGGGAAAACATGCTGTAAAGAATGTAGTGTATTAGTATAATTATAATTTAGCAATGCCATAGAAAGGTATGAGGTATGAGCTGTGGTTTGTTGGGTGGTTTTTTTGCTGTAAGCTGTAGTGTGGTAATACGACCATTCTTTTAATGTATTTTAAATAGAAGTAGTATGGGTTCATTTGTACAAGCAGTAGGACAAGACATTTCTACTGAGAGCTATTAGCAGCCTCTCAGCAAACCCGGAGCTACAGATAAACTGGCTTACCTTAGTGGTATCAGTACTGACAAATCCAAGGATGTAAAAAAGGAGCAGATGGGATGATGAGAGCACACGACAGACTCCATGACCAAAACTATGTATTTCTGTATACAGATCAAGAATTAAAAAATAATAAAAATTAACTTTTAGGGTTCATTATTCAAGTTTCTCTTGTAAGAACAAGGGCTACATTTTTTCCAGTGGTAGCCAAGATACAAACTCACATAATTACTAATGCTGGGGCTATAAAGAAAGCACCAGCTATCCTGAGACTTAAATTAAAGTGAACTGGCAGTATTTTGCAGCCTAAACCCCAGCAGCTCATCTCTCACCTGACTGTGACACAAAGCATAGCCACTGAGTAGACTCCTGTTCATGGCTCAGGCTTCAGTCCTACACCCCACCAGGGTAAGAGATGTGTTTAATTGGTGTACACTGTCATTATTGTACACGTTCCCTCACCATGGGGGAATTGCACACCGCCGTGAACGCAGCTCCTTTTGAAGGCTCCAGGTTGAGATGCTTTTACAAACCCATCCCCAGCAATAGGCTTCCTATATTTAGAGGAGGCATAATAAAAATGATTGCAGCCCAACCCCTAGTTATTAAGCATAGGGAAAAGCACAGGAGGAATTGCAGGGAAGAGTAGACTCTGTGACAGTTACTTTTCATAAGTAAATCTTACTCATGGGAGTACAGCTATTGCTTAAAGGAATTATATTTGGCTCTGTCTGGGGGCCTAGATTTGTAAAGGAAAACAGTTTAAACTTCTGATTTGCCACTCCTCTCCTTCTCAGCAGGCAGAAGTATTGTGTTGGAGTACTGTGAAAGCTGGGGTGGTTCAGCGACAACAAGTGAGGGAGGGGTATGCTCATCCCCAGGCATGGGGATTTGTGACTGCAACTCACATTAGTGTTAATGGGAGTTACACGCGTAAATCCCTGCCCTTCAACATGATAATACATAATATACCCCTTAATTTTTAATTCACCAGGGTCTCAATTTCAAAGCATTTTCATATAGTTTGTCCTAATTATAATCACTTTTAATGACAGCTTAAAAATTTCACATCACACACTTATCACATACAGTACTTAATTTCTCAAGTGAACAGTTTCAATGTGGTGTATTCTGGGAATTTTGAGAACTAAAACACTAAGGAAAAAACTACTTTGTATAATCAAATGAGATGTTATTATTCCACTGTGTTTTATATACACTGGAACAGAGTTTCACACAGTAATGGTGGCCATGTTGAAAAGTGCTTAGAACGAAGACATTTTTTGGTTTAGAAAGTTGTTGGCTTAATCTCGGGTTTATGGACCAGGATTTTTTGTCTCATTCTCATGGCTACTACTAATGCAAATTCGTAAGTAATTATTATCTAATACAGGCTTTGGGGACGTTTCAGAATACGAACAATTCTTCCTTTTCTGTAGGACCTGATAAACTCCACATGTACAGCCACACCATCATTACTTGGATGCTCAACAAACAAGCACTTGCATGTTGAATTTGAAGACAAATCATCAAATTCAGACTAGAGCCACACACTACATATCAAATACTTGCCCTTGCCTTCAATACCTCATTTTGGTAGGTAAAACAGCTGTTACTGGAGCAACTGGTCCTGCATCACACATCCTAACAAAGGGATGTGGTGGGGCATGTGCCATGGTGCCAACATCTAACAACACGCCAAGGATCTGCCTAACTATTTCATGTGCTGCAATGGACACATTAGACCAGCAACTGCTCCAAGTCCCGTCTGAAGCATTTCCCTGCTCTGCAGCCAGAACTTTAAGTAAGTTCTCTTGTTTCAGTTTCTTGAACTAATGGTTTTCTATTTCGCCTTTATGTTGACTGAGTCCTGTATTATTTTTAGCTCTTTACTTTCAGAAGGAGTAATATATTTTTTACTGTTTGCAGGTATGGAAAGGGCCTTTGCCAGCAAATAGATGATGAAATATTAGGCAAAGATTTCAAAACCAACCTAAGTGATTCAAAAACATAAATGCCATTTTCAAGGGAGATGGAGGCACTTAGATGCCAACAAGTACCATTTTTAGGAATAGATTTTAAAAAGTAATTGCTTACCTAAGGATAACACATATGACTTTAAAAAAAAGATCTCAACAATTAGCATTAGCAATTAATAATAATTAAATGTTTGATTTCAGCTGTGCTGAAGCAGTCATTTGTTCGGTCATGGGAGAAAATACTCCTCTATGCCCTGAGGTAATGACACATCTTTGGACACCCTCCTTCTGAACAATTTAGTAGTGTAACAGAAAGTAAATAGAACTTGGACTTTAATCAGGAGCATGTTCCTGAAAATGTTCTCTGGAACTGAACTTTGCTCTATGACTAAGTTTTGCATAGGTTTACCTAGTTTTCTATTAGTGGGTGAGAAAGAAAGTGAACTGTGTCCTAAACCACACAGAAATGTTAGACTGTACTAGTATGTATATGCCCATGTTTTATATATCCTTTAATTACTGAACAACCACTGACTATACAGGGGAAATAACTTGCCAAATTAGTAGCCTTCAAACTGTCGCTTTTTATAAAGAGTAAATGATAAAAAGAAATGTAGCACTCATTTGTTCGTCATTTTTATGGGCAGCTTTAAACTGTTTTGTATGTAGACTCCGGTTGTTGGTATTGTTTCCACTAAAAGAAAAATAATTTGGCTGCTGCTGCAACATTTTAAGCTTTCACTGTTACTATAAAAACAATCCCCAGGAGATTTTTTTAGTCTCCTTGTATTGCTGGTTTGCAAGGACTTAGGAAGTAAAAGTTTAAAACTGCCTGGTAACAGACAAATCACTTTTAAAAGCCAGCATTGTACTGGCCTGGGAGTGCTACAGGAAAAGCTACTTTAAAAAAAGCAAGGAAAATGCAACAGTACAGAAGCTAAGGAAGCCTAATTATTTTTTAAACAAATATATGGAGGTCATCTAAACTGTGAATGCATGAGAGGGCTTTTCCTACATGTGAATTGTCAGATCCATGTTGGAATAGGCATCCAGGCGGAGATCGGCTTTGTAAAGCTGCTCCCAGTAGAAAGGCATCTCGGCCTCTGAGTAATGTGCTTTAAAACAACAACATGCTTTTTCTGAACGCATTAAGGCTGAAGTTTTCAAACTGGCGTACCTACAGTTAGACTTGTCTCATGATAGTGCAGAGCTCTCTGTGGACAAGAGTTCTGGTGTAGCCTGGTAGGATGTTAAATTGCACAGTTCCAGCAACTGCAGCTGAAGTTTTGTGCTTCTGTAATTTTGGTGGCGAGGTAAATCTATAATGAAAGCGTTGCCCAGGGTCTTCAAAATATTTGAACAGAGTAGACAAGAATTTTCAGTGGAGTACAAGAAAGAGAGGAGCAAAACTCCCACTGGGACTTAGAGAGATTTGGGTGTCCAGCTTTTACAAACTCCCTCGAAAACCCCTGTCCTCTTTCATAAATGACGGCTGAATCTTGACAGATTTGGTGGTTCAGTTTGGCTGGTTGTCTGCATCCGCTCAGGCTGGAAGCTGGCCCGGGAATTTCGTTAGACCATGAGAAGTTTCCAGGAGAGTTTTCAGCGCTTGGTTCCCAGGTATCTGAGGCTTTGCCACTTCCACTTCCCCCAGCCAGAAAGCGCAGAGACATGCAACCGTTTGCGAAAAAGGCTGGCCAAACCCTTTCTGAATCAAAGGAATATTCATGTTTTGGATCAAAGACTGGGGGAAAGATTTGACTAGCTCCTGCCTTCTCTGTCCTGTGCTGCCAATGTCTGGTCCTAAATTATACCCATGGGCCAACACAGAACATCTTATTGAAGTTATTTTTTAGTACAAGTAAAATAAATAATATCAGGTTTTGATCCTTAGGAGGAACCACGCGAATCCGTTCTTCAGCATATTTTGTTTTTAAGACTCAAAGTCTCCATTTTCAAATCAGTGTGTCTAGAGCCAGGCTCTAAAATATATCTTGACGCATGCAGCCAAGCAAGCATCTTTCTATGGAAAACCGTGGAGCACCTGCTGCTGCTCCTCCTGACACCCATCTCATGGCAAACTAAGTCACTTTTACATGGGCCAAGCACCTCCATCTGGCCTCAAAGAAATTTCCAGGACCCGAAAGCAAACTGAAGAAGGTGCAGCCCTAGACATCGACACTGATGCATTTACACTGGGGTGGCCCTTGGAGCACTAGCTGTGTCCCAGGCAGACAGCTAGTGGAGAAACAAAAGAGGGTCGCTGTGTCAGAGGGCTCACACTGAATGTGCCAGACTCCACATTACACTCTCAAAAGGCTAAAACAACGCTCCGGCAATTAGCACGTGTAAAGCCCTTAGCTATTTATGTCCTAGGAAATAGCTTGGATTTTATTATTTTTGGGTTAAGCCATTCCAAACGGCAAAGCAGCAGTTATTTGTCAGCCATCTATTGATGTGCTGTCTTGATCTTTAATCGAGGCCGAGGGGGATACATTTCCACCTTTAATCCTTCAAACTTTCTAATGCTTTCATGTACAAATGTATACAGTAACTTGGCATTAGCATTCCACAAATATGCAAATTGTCTGTCAGATTGGACAGGCTGCATGCATTTGAAGTTGTGTTGACAGCCTACAGAAAAAAGACATTCTCAGCTCAAACATGAACAAGATGTTTATATCCTTTTTCCCTAAAAACATACATTTTATGTTTTAAGCAGAGATGGGAGCAAACTGCAAAATTTGGATCAAGACATCTTTTGCACCCATAAAATTTGGGGATGTCTGCATCAGGGAATTTTGATTCAGCTGGCTCTTGGAAGGGGGAAATTCAGCTCAGATCTGGCTTATGTTCCAGGCTTCACAAAATACAGAGAGAATTTGCACATAAGCCTCTGTTTCCAAGTAGGTTAACGCATAAAAGAAGCGCTTAGAAGGTGTCATTATACTCTAGATGCAGTGAGCTTTGCAGTTGGTGGCAACAGCAGTTACCTGACAAAGTACCATCTTGCCAGTCAACAGAAAAGGAAGCTGTAGAGCCCAGCATCCTTCCTGGCCAGGAGAAAGAGAACCAGAAACAACAGTGGCAAGATCTAGCGGATGCTGGTTATACAGGGAGCAGTGATAGGCACAGATGCAAAAGGCCAGGGTGTAGTTTAATCTATTCATCTTCCTCCATAGTTCAGACCCTCAGAAGCTCTCATGTGGGGGCTGCAGAGTTCTGCAGATCCTACAATGGTATCAAGACATGCAGGTGATGGTTTGAACCCAGACGAACTTGTATTCTGCTTTTAAGCACATGCCCCATACAATGCAGCACATTAAAAGCAATGTGCTTATCTTCTTGGCTTCAACAGGTTTACACAAACCAAGAGTCTCACTGTGTTTTGTCAGCAAGGTTACAGACAGCTGTCCTCTTTGACTAAATATTTCTAAGTATTTTAATTAAAACTGATTTGGTATACAAATGTAACTAAATACTTCTCTAGATTCCCTGTGTTGAAGTGAAGGACTGAACTCCCTCCCTTACTTCCAGCCTACCATCTGAGTATAAATCTCTAAGGCTCTGACATATTATCTGCTCCAATGAAATATTATCCTAAATTGTGACTCAACGTGGAAAAAAAAATGCTGTTTAGTAACTGTCTGCATTGAGAAGTGTGAATCAGATGGGAACACTCTGCATCTGGACATCCTGTATAAAGCATCGTAAGGTCCTGAGCAAAAGGATATGCCTCTGAAATAATTGTTTTTGGTACACAGGCTTCTTCTGCAACTCATCAAAAAAACTTAATTTCAGTGGTAAGGATCCACTGAAGAAACAGGAAATATCCCACATGGCATCAAGGCCCCATGAAGCTAAAGGACCTGTGAAGTAATGAGTCTCTTTAGAGCACAAGTTGAAATTCTGTCAATTAAAATTCTTTGCTGCAGCAAACCACAGATGATTTGAAGGAGTGGAAAGTTGAAAGAGGGAAAATGAAGAACTTTAAATACATTTTAAGAAAAACACTAGAGTTTTCCTTTCTTCAGAAGACTGAAGGGAACACATTAGTCTTGGGATCCTCAGCACTCACTAGCTAATATTTCCCATGGCTGTGTAAGCAGGGCACGCCTGTGACACCACAGGAGCTTGGGTACCTCGGCCCTGGGGATCCACTTTTTACGGTGTAGTTCCCACAGACCCAGCCGTAGCAGTCTCCTGGCTCATTCTCGTTTGCAAAAGCATGTGCTTTAGGTTTTCCACGTGGCAGGGAATGATATGAAGCCATGCTAGCTGTGGACTTGCTGGTTACATTCTGGCATTTGTGCACTGACCAATTTCTGGGTCATATGCCAGAGCTGTCTGCTAAGACACCGAACTCTGGCCAAAGACCCTCACTTCATATTCCAGCTTGGTGAATGCTGGATAGCTGTTAACTTAGCAAGGCAGGCAAAATTACTAACATAAGGCCATCAAGCACAGAAACAAGGTCACTTCGTATCTCTCTGGAGAGCCTTGTAAGGCTGGAGTTCCTCAGTGTGCCACAGAGCAGCAGGGGAGCTTGTGAAGTGCGTGTTGGTATTATGGAATTCAATCTTAAGTTATGCTAGCCCATATTTAAACAGCCATTTCGAGCCCATATTTAAAAGGCCATTTCAGAGGCTTAATTCTCTTATATGGGTACGGATTGTTTGCCAACAACAACAGTGCTGCAAAGATCGGCAGTGTCAGATGGAATACCTTCAAAGAATGTTCTTTGATAGCTTCCCAAAAGTAAAGAAAGGACAACTTGGTGCCAGAAGAATGGCTCAGAATAGGAATGAGAAACCTAGTTGTAAAGAACAATAAGCATACTGGGAGCCTAGTCTGACAAACAGGAACATAAATGCTTGCAGGATAGGGCCTCAGAGCCGCGACAATGCCAATGATTCGTGTGGTCTTCAAAAGAGTTGACAGCAGGAACTATGTCTTTGCTTACTTCGTAAGAGTAGATAACTCAGCAAGAGCGAAGAAATCATTTGACAGAGGCCAGATTCAGAAGGCATCTGAAATGTCTTTCTTTAAAGATAATCATGTTAGGAATCAAAAGGGGTCTAATGTTAGAGACTTGCCTTTCAAATGCAACAAATGATTATACCTGTCAAGATTTATGGACAGATTTATTTATGTTGACAGAGGGACCACTAATAGTTTGACAAATGAGAAGTCTTGACAGATACAACAGATATGTTCAAGTATATTTCCTCCTGTTTGAAATAGGAAATGAGTGAGTTATGACAAGCCTGTAATGTATATTGATACGACTATTCCTAGGCTCCTTCTGCAAAAGTAGATGAATTCTGCAGTGCTGGATACTGAACTGGAAAGCTGGTTATAACCCAAATCATCAGCAACTGTCTATCCTCCTCCATCAAAAAAAGTATTTAAAATTGCTAATTTAGAGAAAACAGGAAGGAAAGCTTTTCCAGGTGGTGCTTCTGGGCTGAAAACTGACCCTCCAAAGTAAGGTAAGAATCTGGAGAAAAGAAGTATTAGGATGTCAGAAGTTTTATATTTAGAATGATTGCTAGCCAGGGACTTTTCATGTAAATTTACAGCAAACTTAATACTTTGTTGCAGCACGGAGTGCCAGGCATCATTGTACCATCGAGGCTTCTGGTCAGCTCCAGCCAAGAAAGCAGATCTATCCTCAGGACTGCTGCAGTCCTGCAGCAGGGAACAATTCTACTCTAAAATCCCATT
This sequence comes from Nestor notabilis, assembly GCF_000696875.1. Taxonomy (NCBI): domain Eukaryota; kingdom Metazoa; phylum Chordata; class Aves; order Psittaciformes; family Psittacidae; genus Nestor; species Nestor notabilis. The sequence goes on from NW_009918564.1 coordinate 43,173, forward strand.
CAGAAAAGGTATAGGAAAGCTATTGCTATGTATTAGTGCCTGATCAAAGGCCACACCAATGAATGGAAAGACACCAACAGCTTCAACAGGCTTTGCCTCAGGCTCTGAGATCTTTTAGGAGTTTTCTGTAGGAGCGTGCAACCATTACATCTCCAGCTGTGAAAGCAAGAACAATCCGTGAAGTGTTGTTCTGCCGTGCAGCAGCCTTTAAAAGCTACTTTCATTTAACAGACAGTGAATGACTCCCCATTTAAGTACCAGATTTCCAACCTTCTCACAGAGTGACTGGCTCTGGACAAGCCAAGCAAGGAGAGACTGGAAGGAGAATCCCACTTTGTTGGTCTAGGGGCTGCCACCCTCGCCAAATGGGAGTGTGGTAAATGTTGATGAAACAACACTTGGTAGAAGACCAGTGTCTGTCGTGTGCAGTTAGTTTGGGTGCCAGACCCACATTTTCAAACAATAGGACGAATTACCATGTTCCCCAAGGCTTTGAAATAAACACAAATAAGCAATTAAACAAACACATGCTCTTGTCACTCAGCAATTAAACCATTTCCTGATCCCTTAATAAAAACTGGTCAAAGTTCCACACATTAATGTGACTTTGCACACTCAATTGGTTTATTGCATTTAAGAACCCATTCTCTGTCTTTGGCCGATTAAAGTTAATCTGGCTGGCCTCCCTGGAGATCCTCTCAGGAAGGGGTAGGTAGTAGACGATTTCAAACCAGGAGTATGTCTGACATTGAAATGCATTTAACTAAAGCACAGTGGGTAATGTTGTTCATGCAAAAACATTTTGGTGCTTCAAAAAACCATTAGAAGGCATCAAGGGAGGACTGGAGTTCTGAAAAAGAATGAACCTTGACAGGCTAAACTAACTATTGCTCTTCACCAGCACACTCGCTTGCCTGGAAAACTCCAGAAGGTCTATTAATTATTTTTGATTTGTTAGTGGAAGTATTCTGAACTGGCAACTGCCAATTGCATCAGTCTGTGACATTCCAGGGGCCGATTGTGCCATTTCCTTCATGTAAATCCGTTAAATTACTAATATACTGAAGTATCTCAGCTTAAACCCCACTCTCGTTTTCCTTTATCAATTTTGCATCTGGTTTTCTCTGAGGTTGAAAAACAAAGCACACCCCAAACACTTACCTCCTTGCCAGTCATTTTGTGCACACTGTTCTTTGTTAAATAAAAAAGTCTGCTCTGTAATTACCAGACACAGCCGTGGGAGTGGTTAATCTTTTAAAGCAACATTATGAATTATAATACCAAGTGTATACTTCACTGTGGTAATCCTGCAGTAATGCAAGCAATATTAGCACGTTCTGGGAGGCAGAGTACTGCCAGGGGACCAGGGATGCTTGCAGGAGAAGAAAAGGGAAAGATTTCACAGTAATGAAAACGTTGTGTTTAGTCCCACAAGCTAAAAACAAACTAAATATTTATGATAAAGGAAAAGAATAAGGAGGATTATGGTGTCATTCACTGTAGAATAAAATATTACCTAATCTAAACATTTACATAAATAACAGAAGGATAATGCATGCTGAATCGAGATGGTTCAAAAAAAGAAGGAAATTAACTGTAACAACAGCATAAGCCTTGCTGTGTGTCTTGGGGCTTGGCACCTCCTCTTTCTGTGAGACAGAGCCCATTACAGTGGGATCCCCGGCGACATTTGGCACTACCAGACCTCAAATAAATAGAGCTCCAAAGAATGGGAAGACATGTTCATGCTCTTTGGTGGAAAAGCACCCAACTCCATCCAAGAAGGTGGTTTTCTGATGTAGACCTCTATCACCTGAAATGGAAAAAACCATGACATTATCTGACAGTATTGTCAGGCTCTTAGGAGCTGTCCCAAAAGGAGATGGAGCCAGGTAAGGTGGAGACACCTGAATTTCACCCAGTTTCCCAGCTCTGTTCTCACATGGCAGCTGATGTGTTTGCTGTACCTCATTTTTTGATCTGGCTCCCTGGGGCCTCAAGCTTGGCTCTGGCCAGACCCTGAAACCCCATTTGGATAGAGCTATCAGGCTCAGTTCCTGCCCCAACCTGTGCTACAGCTAGCTTCATCTAGCCTAGCAAGTCTTGCAGGACCCCTGCAGCAGTCTGAGACCCACTGAAGCCCTTGGGTTTGTTTTGGGGCAGATAACTCAATGCAAAATCCTGGCCGAATTCTTCTGGAGGTAGAGGTGACACAATTTAACCACACTTTCTGCAGCTGAATCACAGCTCTGTTTAAAATCTTCATTCAAGGCCAAGATAGAATTCATTAATTAGTTATATTAAATTTCCAGTTGGAAACCCTTATTCTTTTTGCATTTGGTTTCTACTCTGAAATAGGAAAGAATGTATACAAGGGAGTAAAACAAAAATAATTTCAGTTATAAGGTAACATCTGAGGTAACTTAATTTCAGCATCCTAAAGAACAGAATCAAGAGTAATATTCCTGTGGAACATGAACCCTCCTAGAGAATCCCATAACAAAGCTATCATTCTCCATTAATATTTTAAAACAATTCAACAGATTAACCTCCCCAAACTTTATACACAGTATAAGCACTTCAGAAGGAACAGTATGCAGAAGTGACACTGTAGAAATAGCATTGCAATGTAGTACACACATCTAAACATTCTTCAGCAAAATTATTCATTTGAACCATAGTGGCACTTTTGGGTTGAAAAATGCCAACATGAGGGGGGACAATAGGTTGCTCTGGTGCTTCCCCAGACCTAACTAAAAAGTCCATGACTGAGGATATTTTGCAAACAGACACAAACTAGAATTCAGCTAGTATGAAGCTGTGCATTTAAGCACGGGCGCTAAACTACTATGCAACTGTTTGAAAGAGAATTGATTTTTCTCTGGTTGAAATGTGCAAAGATCCCATGGTTTATCTGAAGAAGTAAACCTAAAGATAACAGTTTGGTAACCCAGGGTGATGTTTACAACTGTACCGAATGTGACAGCTTTCAAAGTATTATGTATATTTCTAAGGCTGTACATGTACAGCTCTGACAGCATGTCAGTTATAATTCTTGTAAAAAAATGGATGTAATTTATTATGGTTCAAATATAGAATAAACTATATAAATGCTTCACCATAAAATACTAATTTCCTCATTGCTGAGGGGCTCATCTGCATTCTAAATAGCGGTAAAGATGTTTTAATTGAATAGCTTCTTCTTCTCTTTTACTGTCAGCTTCAATGTGACTGGCTAGGGCTAAAATAGATGCACAGAACTAGAGAAAATCTCTGAATAATAGAGGAAAGCATTAGCCACAAACAGGACAACTACACTACTAGAAGTTAGGGGTGAGCTGGGTTTTCTTGTTCTGGGGGAGCAGCAGTGGAGGTTGCTCATGTGTGACTGATGGTACTTGTGAATAATACCAGTTGGCAGACATTAGTAACACTTTGCCTCACTTTTTGCTCAGTTGTTCACTTTTCTGCATTTGGCATGTTTTCATGTTTTTAATAGGAATTTTTCAGCCGTGCCTCTCTGACATGAAATAGTACGGAATTTGATGCCTCTGATTTTGAAGTAGTTTGTAACTGGCTGTATATGACATTGGTACAAAACTTATCATATGGAATTATTATCTTTGAAAGTAGCTTGGTTCTCAAGCTCCTTTATAGTTCCTCTTCCCATGCACAGCAGAGAAATTTGTATGAATACTTTGCACTTAATTCTGATTTCATCCTACTGTAGAGGCAGAGAAACTTCACTTGACTAAGTACTGGATTAAACAGGGCTAGGATTCAAGATTATCTTTCTGTGGTTTAACCTTAACACAAATAGTGAAATTAACTGCTGCAAGACTTAGTACAGGAAAAAATGACCAGAAGAGCTGAAAGAACTACTTGATTTTGTTTTTTATTGAGTTGTCTATCATTTTTCACCTGTCCTGCAATAATATACAGGTCTTATCTATAAAACAAAGTGAAACACATGTGGTTTAAACATTTGCAGTTCCTTTTAGACTGAGAAACTGTCTGCACCTGGACCCTTCAACTGCTGAGAGATTTTCTAGTAAGTTATATTATTCTTAATCTTCCTGGCATGCATATTTGATTGTGCCTCTGAGTTTCCAAATATTACAGCCAAACACAGATGACACAGACTTAACTACTGACATAATTAAGCATCTTTACCTTCAAATGCTTTAGAAGTAAGTGGATAGTAAAAATACTCACCTTTGTAAGCAGAAATTGCACTGAGCAATGACATGGTTCCACAAAATCCTGTATTCTCATGCACTTCTGCAAGATCTCTGAACCAAGACCAGAGGTTTGACTCTGCAGAGAGC
>NW_009918564.1:52500-62581 GCF_000696875.1 Nestor notabilis
TTAGTTTTGTTTATTCTTATGTAACCTGTCAGCAAAACTTACCCTGCTCCTGGATTGCTGGTGGTACCCTGATATCGAGAAGGACAGCTTTGCTTCTGCTCCTGCCTGGTGCAGTTACCGTATCAGCCTTCATTTGCTGGGCTGTAATCCTGTGGCTGTCTGTGTGAGTGGCACTAGTCACATTCAATAATACTTTGCTTTTGCATTTAGGTCTTTTCTGCACAGCCTTTACATACATGTTTACATGTCTCTGACTGGAGGGATTTAGGTGGATGCCATTAAATCTGCGCCTCATGTGTTTGTGCAGGAGGTAGGAAGAGTTACAGCGGTGCAGCCCAGGGGTGGCGAGTGTGGGAATGGCCGAGGCTGTAACACTCACCAAAGGCTACAAATCCTTGGAGAATGTTAATTGAAAAGTTACATCAAATGCACAGCAGGTGGTTGGGACCATAATGGTAAAAAGTCAGCTCAACCAGAGGCAAGTGAACTGCACAGCTGCCACTTTGGTAATTGGGGGTCACCGTGGGGTGGTTAAGGGGTTGCTGAATTAGGGACAGGCAGAGATGCAGTTAGGAGATGGGGACTGGGTGGCTGTCATGGCAAAATTGCACTCCCAGCTGACTCAATGACTCCACCTTTTCATCAGCTTATCCCTGTTTTTTGAGGCAAAAGGGCTGTGGAGGGGATGGAAGGATAGCCATAGATGCCATGGGTTTTGACGTGATTCAGTGCTGTGGTTGACCTCAGGGTATGTTCCTCCTACAATTAAAACTTCCAGCTTGCCTCTTTGCAGAAAGCAATCTCAGAGTCCCTCCCTGTTGCTGCCTCTTCCATCAGACAGATGACTGTCACTGCTCCACCTTCCCTCCTCCATTCCAGAGATTATATTTTAAAACAATACGTATACTTACATTTTGCACATAGCAGAAATAAGACCTTCCACATCCCTTCACACATGTGATTTCCTCTAAAGGAAAAAGTGTCTCATTAGTTGAGCATTATTTGATCTTATGTGGCTTTTATCTTTCTCTCCTCTTTGTTCCCAAATTTCTTGACACAAAAATAGTGGTTTTCACAAGGATTGTGCAGATGTATGGAATTCAAGGACAGTGAGATTCTCTGAATCTGAAACTGCCTCAACATGAAATAGAGGAAATTACTAAGAAATGTGCCATGGCCTTTCTCTTGTGTTTCCACGCAGCTTTCCTAATAAGGCAGATGAGAGACAGGTTTTGCTTATAGCATTTGTAGGTGGCACTGTGCTCCTAACCCCCTCCCTGCTCCCCCTCCCTGTCTGGGTGCTGTGAGCAAGGGCATACAAGTCACACACCAGAGGCCAGCAACACTTTTACCTAGTATTGCACTTCCAGCTTGTTCTGTGCCTTCCTAAGGTGTCAGATTCCTAGAAGTATTTGTAAACAAAGCTCAAGATGACTCCTAACTTTGCCTCCAGTAGCACATCATGAATATTATAGTCATGAAATGAATACCCCTAGGAGGAGCACAGATGTAGTTGGTAACCTACCCCATGGCACCGAGCTGTGCAGAGCAAGAGGAGCAGCAGCAATCAGCCGCTCTGTGTGCACATACGCCACACTCTTCCTTCTCTTTATCAACGTCTAATTAAATTTCAGTCAACCTGAACAAAAGGATGCACACTTGTTGCAGGCAGTAAATAAGGATGTGTTGGAAAATGTGCATGCATGAATTTTAGCCACAAGTTGAAGATACATACAGAGTAGCTGAATTATCAGAAAACTCTTGGGTACTATTTGATAGCAAATGTTTCTAATAACAACACGTAAAATTACAGATCATAGCAGTGACATGAAGTCAGCATTTTCCAACACACAATTAATCCGGAAGGGATCTGGTCAGTATTTCCTCCATACATGACACTCCAGTCAATAGTACCATGTTACATTAATAATGTTTTTCAAAACATGTGACTGAAAGTGTCCTTTGCTAGCCTGCAACTAGAAGTTCCCTGGAAAAATCTGCATGTAGGAATATATTTCATATGAAACAGCTTTACCCTTGACTGGAAATAGATGCAGGAAAACAATGCTTGTTTCCCAATACCAGTCATCAGAACAAGTGACTGCACCTTTTGCAGTTACCACTATATTAAAAGACCTGTCTCTGCGTTATTGGGCTATTGACACAACACTTTTAATTATAGTTTGAGTAAAACTGAGTACTTAAATACAGAATAGGAAAGAGTTTCATCACTGCCTTGATGTTCTTGGCGTTATTCTGCTCAGGACGAGTAACTTAGTTTGGTGGTGACAGAGCCTGGAGTTACAAATAACAGGGTTTTCCAAGCACTTTATGAGATCTACCATTCTTTTAGAGCTGATACCTTCCACAGAGCAGCATGAACCCATCTCATTTCCTTGCTGTCCCTAGGAGCCTGAATGTGCTTTAGGAGCAAGGGCGCGGAGAGGGCTCTGAGCTCCCAGCATGTGGTGAGGGTGGAGGCAGTTGCCCACTGGGTAATGGCCTCGGCTGGGCAATTCCAGATGTGGCCTGGGGACCTTGCACACTTACAGCCACCACCAGAAGCACCCATAGAGAGCAATAAGTGCTATAGTGCAGCATAATCCCCTCTTCAGCCTTGTCGAGGATGGCAGGATCAGACTTCCATTCTCAGATAATAACCATTTCATGTGGGCAGTTACAAGACCTATTTATAGGGATTATTTTAGCTGCCATCTTTACCCTTAAGAAGAAAGGACTGGTGCTTTGGACAGGTGGCAATTTTATACTACTCACCCACCTCCATATCTTTTATTTGGGTGTGCAGTATGTGCTTATGTTTCCGTCTGGATGACTCTTGAATTCTTTAGACAGTGAATGTTTTATGAAAAAATGATGAAACAAAAGTAGATCAGGTAGACTCTGAACTGAAACCAGGTTGGGATCATCTGACTAATGACCCACCTAGGTCTTGTTTGCCAGCTCCAAGAAATATGGGAGAGGTGTTTACGATTAGTTGTTTGTGTAACCAAGCTATGCAAACTAGTAAAAACAAGTCTTGTGTGTGAGAGAGAAGGAACATTGACTGCTTTGACAACTGCTTTGCCATTGCTAAGGAAACTGCTCCCTTGGTAACCATGGTCAGTACATCTGTCTTATTTTATCTCCAATTCTCACATAGACACCATCATGGAAAGAATATTAACACAACAAAACCCCCGAACATTTCAGAAAAGGAAAAACTGATGAAAGCACAAGGTTTCTATTAGTGTCTTTACTAAAAAGTTAAGGGAGATTCTGCTTTGGTGTTGATTATGACTTTGCCTTGCCTGAGATGTGCTCCTTAAATATTAACTTAAGCACAGTAATAATTTATTCTTTTGTTCTGCTTTGTACTTCTTTAAAATGTGATACTTATTTTCTGTTAGTTCTCCTAATTTACCTAATGCAATTGGACTTTACAATAGGAAAGCCTGAAGGCTGAGAAAGCTTTTGCATCTGCCAAAATAAGAGTTTATAGTCTTTTGCTAAGGAAAAAACTTACTGACTTAAGCAGAGCAGTACAAACAAGAGTTCTGATCTGAAAGATAACAAGAACTTTGAGAGGTTTCTGAACTTCTTGGATCAGGACCATGTGACATCAGCAAGAGCTTTCTTGACAGTCCTGTTAAGATGCTTTAGCAAGGAGGAAAAAAAGAAATGTGCACAGAAACCAAAAACTGGATGCAGTTTTTGCCACTTTTTAGTGAAATCGTGATATTTTCCAATAAATCACCTGTGAAATATTGATAGAAATACAACTATACACAAAACAATGGTTATGCCCACAAAACCACCGTATCTAATGAAACAGAAGAAAGATGCCTGGTACATAGGATGCAAACAGTCCCTAAGGCTTTCTATTCATAATATCAGGCACAATGAACATCCTTTGGGTAATCTTTTTCCTCGGCACTAAGATGTTCTACTACCCTGAGATGTCAGCGGCACCAGAGGTACTCAGGTTTCTCAGGAACTTTGCAAGAGCAGCATTTTCCTGTTCTTGTAAAGAAGGGACAAAACTTGAGTGATGGTGAAAGAAGAGGTAAGAACTTACAAGCAAATTTGAAAGTATCTGTTCTCAAGGCGGGCCATAGTGACTGCATGATTCAGGGACCAGGGGAGCCAGGGCTGTGGTTTCTGGGTTTACTGTGACTGCACGTGTAGCTACAGCAGGCACCTATTTGATAAGAAAAGCCACCATCCAAGCTCAGACCAATTCTCTAGCCTTGTGTCGCCTCTCTGACAGCAGCTGTCAGGAGATGCCTGGAGAACAGGTTAAGGACAGGGCAATCATGGTGGTACCTCTGCGTGTGCTCTGCCAGTGTCTCAGTAAAAGAAAAAGAAAGGGATGTCTCTAACAGCCCACCAGGGATACAGGAATCATAGAATCATAGAATAGTTAGGGTTGGAAGGGACCTTAAGATCGTCTAGTTCCAACCTCCCTGCCATGAGCAGGGACACCACGCACTAAACTATGTCGCCCAAGGCTCTGTCCAGCCTGGCCTTGAACACCTCCAGGGTTGGAGCATTCACAACTTTCTTGGGCAACCCATTCCAGTGCCTCAGCACCCTCACTGTGAAGAACTTCTTCCTTATATCTAACCTAAAGTTCCCCTGTTTAAGTTTAAACCCATTATCCCTTGTCCTACCACTAGAGTCCCTAATGAAGAGTCCCTCCCCAGCATCCTTGTAGGCTCCCTTCAGATACTGGAAGGCTGCTATAAGGTGGCCATGCAGCCTTCTCTTTTCCAGACTGAACAGCCCCAACTTTCTCAGCCTGTCTTCATACGGGAGGTGCTCCGGTCCTCTTACTGATGGAAAATTTTAGACTGGTGGACTGACTTCAGGAACAGGGCAGGGATAGCAATCCATGGCTTCTCATGGTGGTGTGAGCGTACTAGCACCTCACTAAGAGTGCGTCACACACTCTTGAGATCTCAGTGAAAAGTTACTCACAGCTTCTTTCTTTTGTGTAACCTTGTTGATGACAACATGATAAAGCAATGACTGAGCTTCAGCTGAGACAAACAATGCAGCATCCATTCCTATAGCATGACTATTGAAGTTGTATCATCACCATCAAACCTTACGTTCACATCAGCTATATATTCATGATGCATCCTTGCTTTCTACCTATTCCTTTTGGGAAAAATGATGCAGTGGGAGCTGTTGTCACTGGTATCTGATTTCCCACTGCAGAAGGTTTGAGACACTAGCAAAACATAAATACCATTTTACTACTCTGTCATGCAGCCTCACCTTTCATTTTCAGGGGTAACATTTGAAGTTGATTTATTTACCCAAGGCCATTTACTATAAGCAACACAGCAATTAGCACTCATGAAACATTGGGTTTAACATTACCCACAAGCAGTTGCACCAACACCACTGGTGTGAGAGAGGTGCCATGAGTCATTTCCTCTAATCCTTTCCCTCTCACATCTCCAGATCCAGTGGCTGTGCTTCACTTCCTCTGTATGAAAATGAGGGTAAGAGCACCTCAGCCCTCACAGGAGCTGAGTGTGACTACACAGACTATCAAGCCCCTGGATATCATCAGAGAGCAGACAAGGTGTTCCCAAAGTGGCAGGGGGCCAACAGAGATACCATGGCCAGCTGCCGTGGTGGGGTGGGACCCCCTCTCTACTGTACCTGAGTGAGAGCAGACGGTGGCCAGGTCCAACCAAAAGCCCGGGTCATAAGGCAAAATTGCAGTGAGACCAAGCTGGAAGTCAGTCTGTAGGTCAGGATCAGTATGTGTATGGCTCAGCTGAAGGCCAGCATCCCCCAGCACAGCTCACAGAAACAAGCAAAGGCTCCTGGCTGAACTTAAATGGGCTCCCAGACCTGTGGGAGTGCTTAGAGTTACCAGGTGAGGCTGATTAGGGCCACTAAGGCTTATCAGTGCCCTCAGGGGCCTGAAAAATTCCGCAGTAGCAGGAGCCAGCTAAATAAAAGATACTCACCCAGCTACTAAAGCCCTGATGCTCTCGCCAGCTTCAGTGCTAAGGAAACTGCTGACAACTTTCTTTTGTTCAACTACTCCAGAAAGCAGTGCTACTATGAGGAAGAGCAGTTTCCTTTTGTTTAAGAAAAAACCCCAAACAAAACCCAACAACTCTCCCCCTCCAAAACCCAACAAAGCAAAACCCCAGAAACCAACAAGCTACATTATTGGGGAAAATTGAAAAAAAACTACCATTGACAGATCATAGAAACTTAAAATGATTTGGGTTTGAAGTGACCAGAAAGATCATCCAGTTCCATCCTCTGCCACGGATAGGGACACCTTCCACTAGACCAGGTTGCTCAAAGCCCTGTCCAACCTGGCCAAGATATAAGGATCCATGTACACAGATATGTTAAAGCTTTGTGGAAGACCACACTTTGGTAAGCAGCTTGTTCTAGCCTGTCTCTGCAGCTGTGCAGGTATATGAAGTCCTTTGAGTGTGGATCCAGGCAGTGTAAACCAGACAAGCAAACCACTTGTTTTAGCAGCACATGCTTTTTGAAGCGTATTTTCTACTGCCACCACATGATGCTGAACCTTCTCGCCAGTCACTTGCTACGGGATAACTCTAAGATTAGGCAGGCGAAGGCTGACATGTGAAATCTGTGCCACTTACTTAACCACTCTGTCAAAATGAATTGGGCTGCTCTGGCTGCATTAGCCTAGAGAAACGAGTGGCAGGGCCTTGGCTGGCATATGCCTATGGAGTGGGGAGCGAGCCTTTGCCTCCATGTGTCAGGTTGACAAAGCCTCCGGGGGGGGCACAGGGCTCTGCCCTGGTCTCTTCATGTCAGGCAAGGACCTTCTCAAACGGGTATCTGAAGGGTCATGCTCCCACTCAGTGCGGTGTACGGGAGCCCCTGGGTAGAGTGGTGCCAAGACTGCTCTGAAACCAGTTCATCTGTTTTTGAGGGTGACTGAGTGATGACTGAGATGACAAGCTGGCTGGACAAGGGCTCACGAGAAAGTAGGCCAGCAAAAGTTTCTAATTCAGATGAAAATACCTTTGTAGTCTTTGTAGTGAGGGAGAGCAGCGGCACTCAACCTAAATGTCTTTATCCGAAGAATGAGCAAGAAAGAGCTTTCTTAGATCCTTTACCTTTACTTAAAAGAGACGGGAGATGATCTGACAGCAGGTTCATTAGGCTCACCTTCCAGTAATGAGGCTGTCATAGGAGCTGCCTGGACTCTTACAGCTGAGCCTGTTGCCCGCACAGCCTGCAGCCACGTGCTGAAGAGCTCCTGCCACCTCCACACACATCCACACACACACTGCCGTCTCTCTGGACAAGAGGATCTTCATCTAAAAGAGGAAAACATCACAGTGAAAAACAAAATGGACTGTTGCTCTCCTAAGAAGAGTTTATTCACGAATCTCTTTCCTGGACCCAGGCACAATCTGTCGCAAGGTTTTGTCAGGCTCCTAGAGAGAGGTGCTGGCCTGGTGGTCACAAAGGAAAAGGAAAGGAGATGTCTCTGAGTGTGGTGGGGAGCAGGAAAGGTTTGATGAAGTGAAGATGTATTAAAAAAGAACACAAAACAAGTTTGGAAGGGACATGAAGATCATGCTTAATTTGTAGGAGTTTGCCCTTGAGACCCATGGAGAACACATCAGCTGGCTCCAGCTAATGTGTTTTCCCCAGCACTCCAGAAAAAAAGAGCCGAAGTACAGTATGTACTCGTCTGCTGAGACATTTAGATTGGCTACTAATACTCTGCAAATGTTTATAAAGAAAACAAAATGTGGATGATAGCCATTTTCATTAAAATGAGCAGATTCAGTTCACCCTCAATCACAGCATCCCTGAGCCATTTTGGAGACCTTTGCTTCACAACAGCACCAAGGCTGTGTGGCTCTTGCTGCTGTTCGCTTGCTTGCTGGGTCTGGTACACGAAGCTGCAGGTGGAGGCATTGCCAGGTATCTGCTCAATGTCTGCAAGGTGAAGGTTAACATCCCTTGGCCCTGCCACCTCAGTTTGATTTTAATCAAGTCAAAGCCAAGAGGAGGAAAAAGAATAAAAACTTCAAGCCTTACCTGCTCAGGGCAGAGTTCCCTCTTGCGTACTGTGTAAAACTGTCAACAAAATTTGGTGGCTGGCTCCTTGGGTGCAGCTCATGAGCTTCCTTTGGGCCAGGCAGCACATCCTCTCTTGATACCAGGAGCACAGATTGTTTTATGATGTTCTGGGAATGTTTTCTAGCTCTGTCACCTGGTGCACTGCATCACCCAGATAGTTATGCCTGTAAAGCATGAGAATCCCATACTGACTTATATATACCATGTGCATGGCAGAGCCTTCAAAACCACGGGAACTGCACTTCTCAAGCCATTGCTCTCTGTAAATGTCTCCACCTCCAACATAGGTGAATTTGCCAACCTTGCAATGAAGGAACTGACAACACTGATGATAGCAGAGACATAATTTCATGTCCATGGCAGTAATTCTCTTTACTGAAATAATGTAACCCTGGGGATTAATTTGGCTCATTGTGGGTGGGTGCTGTCTAACTCACCCCAGTTGGCTCTAGGTGAGGCTGTGAAGCCTGCAAAGCCATGACCTGACGCACACTGGCACCTAGGTCAAAATGTCCTGATGAACTGTGAGACAGAAACAAATGCCCATGGGAGTGGCTGGAGCAGCAGTTGTACCAGGGTGCCCTCAGCCACCAATAGCATCCTTTCACAGTGGTGCCAAAATCAGGCTGGGCCGTAGCATAAGCCACAAAGGGTTCGTTTCTCCCATGCTGCCTTCTTGCACCAGTGACACTCTGGTTCAAACCATCCATCGAAATATCAAGCAGTCCCAAATTAGCCTGTCTGGTAGGATTTTGTATCTACTGCCTGCAGATGGGTCCAAGTGCCCTCTCCTCCCCAGGGCATCTGCTAGCTAACCCCCTTTTCCTTCTCCCTGTCATTTCCTTATCTTGATGCCTGTATATGTTATGTGTGTGTATGTTCTACATGCTGGAAGCCTAATTTAAAGCCAAACATGGCATTGCCTATGTCTCGTGGTGTCCCTAGCCACCACATGTCCCACCCTCCCTGCAGAACTCCAGCCAAAAAAGTTTGCTTCCCTTTCAGCACTGCAGTGCTTGTGGATGTCAGAACCAGTGTCAGCCCTCTTCAGAGACTTGAGCAACTGCTGTGAATTTAAAACAAATATTTTTCATCTTAAATGCCATGGCAGGTCAGCTAAACAGAAAAGAATAGCTGGTAACAGGCTCAAAACAACAGTGGGGTGGAGTGTTTACAGCTCCATCAACAGCTCAGCGTTAATGAGCTGAGTCCGAAAATTACTTCTCTATTGATGAAGGCATGGATGGAGTGCACAGATGAGAAAGACAGTGATTGCGTCTGGCTGCAGGCAGAACTTACAGAGTGTTTATTTTTCACTTTCAATTGAACTGGTATTTTGGAGAGGGCAGTAAAGTTATGAAAACCGTAGTCATGCAGCTGCCTGTAGCCTGGCACATGTGTCAGCCCTGCAGCTCCAGCTCTGGGGGTGCAGGATCTCATCCTGCCCTAGAGAGCATCCGTCTGTGCGTGGGAAGGAAAAAACTAAGCTGTGAATTCGGCCCTTTGCTCTGTGTGTTGTGTGTGCACATGTGTGTACTCATGCATGCTTTTTAACCAAACCTGCTAGGTAGGAACAATGTAAATGTTTTATACTTGAGGAGATGTAAAAGGACTGCAAATACGTCAGAGGAAGTTTGTCCTGCATTACAACTGTGGTAGCTAATGGGAATATTCTCATGCAAGGTGTTACTTCTGCCCCTGATTTTTCCCTTTCCTTTGCTTTCTGTAGGAGACATTGGTAGTACCATGGCTGAGCAAAGTGGGAAAAGAAAGATGTCCCCAGAGGATGCTCCCTTTGACCTTCCAATGTATCAGTGATGCAGATGGGGAGTTTTTCCAGGACAGCTTCTTCTGTTCAGTGCGGCCATTATTTTTGAGGCACTTTTTGCACAGCATCTCTCTATAGATGACTTTTAATGTGCTGAACTGTGCTGCAACTAAAGGCTGATGTGTTCAAGGTGAATGGCAAGGT
>NW_009918564.1:62594-71678 GCF_000696875.1 Nestor notabilis
TTCAAGCACATCAGCACTCAGCACTGCCCTTTGGGTCCCTGCTTATGGTTTCTGAGAGCAATTTTCTATGGTTGAGGCCTTTCCATAGGTCAAGAGAGAGGACACCCCAAGAAATTCTTCTCTTCAGCTATTAGTGCAATTAATTCATAATTTCTGCCATAAATTTGGACTATTAAATGAATGAACTTGTTGGTGTTTGCGTGTTTGAGGAACAAGGGCTGCAGCAACCAGCAATGTTTTTTTGTTCCTGAAGGAAAATTATTTATTATTTTAAACAGCACTTTCTGCTTATATAGTGTCATAGAATCATTTAAGCTGGAAATGACCTTTAATACTAAGTCTAACCCATAACCTAACACCAACAAGTCCACCACTAAACTATGTCCCTAAATGCCACATCTATATGCCTTTTGAATACCCCCAGGTATGGTGATTCCACTGCTTCCCTGGGCAGCATGTTCCAATGCTTGACAACCCTTTTGGTGAAGAAATTCTTACTAATATCCAATCTAAACCTCCCCTGGTGCAACTTGAGGCTGTTTCCTCTTGTCTTATCACTTGTTACTTTGGAGAAGAGACCAACACCTACCTCTCTCCATCCTCCTTTCAGGTAGGGAGCAATAATGTCTCCCCTGAGCCTCCTTTTCTCCAGGTTGAACAACCCCAGTTACCTTAACCATTCCTCATAAGACTTGTACTCCTGACCCTTCACCAGCTTCGTTGCCCTTCTTTAGACTCACTGCAGCAATTCAATGTCTTTCTTGTAATAAGGGGCCCTAAATTGAACACAGTATTTAATGTGCAGCCTCACCAGTGCTGGGTACAAGGGAACAATAGTGCTGGCCACACTATTTCATACACAAGCCAGGATGCCACTAGCCTTCTTGGCCACAAGCTGTCTCTCCGGATGATCTGCTCTGTAACCTTCCCAGGTACTGAGGTCAGACTGAGAGGTCTGTAGCTCCCTGGAACCTCTTTTCAGCCCTTCTTGTAGATGGGTGTCACATTTGCCAACCTCCAGTCAACTGGGACCTCCCCAGTTTGCCAGGAATGCTGATAAATGATTGAAAATTCATAGTATATTTTAAAACACAAACAACAGAAATAGTTCTAAACGCTTGAAACACGCTTTTAAACAATTTAGCAATACAGAGAAAGTATACCCTGTTGAAGGCAGACTGCAGAAATGTTAACATCCTCTCAAGGTAAATCAAGTAATGGACTGTTGGCCTATTTTTCAAACCGCTTCTCCTCAGTAACTTGACATTTGATAGGATTATCTATTACTGTTGGATTTTGTTTGACTCTGGTATGCCTGAGAAGATTGTCATCTTGTGATTTAAAGATAATAGAGCCAAGCATGTGAAACTGCACACAGAGAATAAACCTTTGACTCAGAACTGACTATTTTGTTAAAAAAAAAAGGGACAACTTCGTCTTGAGCTCAGTTTGATACACTTGCAGTTAATGAAATTATCCAGCAATAACTTTCCATTCTAACTATTGCCATGCTATTTTTAAAAGGCTCCTATGGCATTCCACACAGAGCAGGCCGAGCTAACAATACAAGATATCTGAAGAGGGTGAGTTTGATTAAAGACTTGTGACAATAGATAATGTAAGCTTTAAGTAAAAATGTCAACTCCATTTGTTTTCAGCTTAAAGAGTTTCTGGATCAGAATGTGTAGGAGTTATAACAATTTCAAGATTACACTTGACCTGGTAGGAAAGATGATCATGTAAAAAGTGACATAAACTGTGACTCTGTGTGTGTGCACACATGTATCCATGTGCCTGTGTATAAATATGTCAACATTGGCAGAGAACTTCACTGTAACAGTTTGCAAAACATGCAACATCTATTTTTATTATTAGCCTCACAATTGGCAATTAAAAAAACCCCAAACCTGAACGAGCTGGAGTGGCCCTTTTATTACGTATGGTTTTATTCTTTGAATTTCAAAATCACCTAGCATGCATTTTAAACTTTGGTACAATTTGCAGCCTGTTTTCATTTCTATTTAAAAGGGCTAAACACTAAGAATGTGCCTCTGCTTTGCATTCTAATTGCATGTAACTGATTTGCACAGCAGAACAAAAACCTAATTTTAAGATTATGAATCATGCACTAAGAAATAATTATTGTTTTAAGAGGAAAAAAAATGTTTTCCACATTTTCCCATCTTGCCCAATTTACGAGAACTCTTTGCCAGTTTGCAGGTTGCCAGCCTTCCCAGAACACCATCTATTACTCTTTAGGGGCTCGAAAAAGGTAGACAGAAACATGAGGCATGCAACTGTTTTGACTGCATTCTTTTGCTTGCAACATAACACTTGCCTTTTATTATTTTATCTTCAACAATCAAGGGGTGACTAAATGGTTGCAGGTGGTGATGAAAATAAAAGCCATCCATCATTATTTATTAGGCATGAAAAAGATACACAATAATGTAATTTAATCCCGGAGCAGACAATTATTTCCACATATTGATAATACAATGTGAAAACTGTCATGAATCCTAATGTGATGTTCGCCTTTATTGGTGAACCACTAGTAGCAATGCAAATAATGAAATTGTATCAAAAAGAAAAAAAGTAATTATTTGCATATACCAATAGTGTTGTAGAAAAACACATCATTACTAACTTTGGAAAATGTAATCATGGCTCATGTGTTACTTGGTTTTGAAGTTTGCAAATGCAGAAGCAAAACGTTCCTCTAAGTAAATATTTTATTGATTTCTGCATCATCAAAATAATTTCACAAGTTTTGAAATGGAAACTTTAAAGCCATGAACATGCAGTTGTATCACCAGCATCGGTTTGAAGACACTTGCAGATCTCTGCCAATCTATTCACGTATTTGTGCACAACACTTCCTCCATTAAGAGTAATTTAAGAAATATCTTTGCTCCATCTGGGCCTGGTTCAAAGCCTATTTAAGTCATCAGAAAGACTCTCATTGATTTTGGTGGGTGTTAGACAGAAACCTTTTGTTGCTGTTTTCTATAAATAAAGTTGAACTCCAGTTTGGGCAGAGCAGTTCTCTCATATAGATTTATAAAGATGACATTCACCCCTCAGCAGATGCAAGCATGTGCCACTTAAGGTCCACTGAGGTCTCATTTTGAGGGGGGTAAAAGGGCCTTCTGGCTGGACAAAAATATACATTTTTTTACAAATAGGCAGCTATACATGCAAAGTATATCTGCAACTGCACAGCTAATTTACATTTGAATTACCATGTCTGGGCATGCAAATCAGGTAATTACTTGCTCACATATAACTGGCCATTTGCATGCACAAATACATATTATATGCATTCAAGTCACAGTAATGTGTCTGCAGCATTTAGCTTATCTCAAGAGGAACTACAGAAAGGGAAAGGTTTACATTATCTCTTATGGACTTGTGTCTTCTAGGGTGATACGAGTGATATTTGAAATCATTAGGAGATCTGTAAACTTGGAATTTTTATCCCTTAAACTGAAGTTTCTTAGGCTTGAGTCTCTAAGAGGCTATTCCTGGAGTACCTGTGGCAGCAAAGGCATTGAAAATCAGGTTACAAATGGGGAGAGTCTCTTTTCCACTTTACAAACATGGACCATGAAATGGTAAAACCCCACCCTGAGAAATACTTCTGAATCCACAACAATATTTTCAGAGGGCACCTTTGGGGAAGATGCTGAGCACATCTTGGGCAACTCATTTGTGCTAGGAACAGACATAGAGCTGGGGCAAGAGGAAGGATCCCTGCTCAACCTCTCCCAAGCTTGGCAGAAGCTGACTTTCTTCAGCACCTGATTTCCCAGCAATCTCAGCTCCTACCACCCCATATTTAGGAAGGAGCAGAGATATCAATGTGGTTTCCCAGATTACTGGGTATTATCCATCTCTCTGAGAGCATGTGATGGACACAAGCTGGTCTGAGCACCACCTGAAACGTAACAGCAGCAGCTGTTTTCTTGGGAAGCACACAAACTGGAGGATGTGGTAACAGCCAGCCCAGAGGGACACCCACATCCAAGGGGAGAGGGTCCAAGCGCAGCTCCACGACCCCTGGGCAGCAGGGTGCTGGTGGCAGGGGAGGCCCAGAGGAAAGGAGTGGTTGCACTTTCACTTTTGCCTTATGTTTTAGGCTGTTGGTAGAAAGACAAGTGGGCTTGAAAAGAAGCCACAATGCAAGTTGTTTGTCTCCATTAATCAGTGCTTTTTTTTTTTCAGCTGCCTGGCTTCGTTACGTTTGTTTGTCTTTCTCTCTCCAACTGAGCAGGGGGATCTGGTTTTCCTGAAATTGGCTGAAGAGACAAATTGAAGTTTTCTTTGTTTATAATGAAAGCAGGAGTGATTATTTGAACATTTTGAAGGAATCATATAGTATTTTAAGAGCCTGTAAAATGGCAAGAAAGGTGGTGGGAAGTCATCAGATGCTATTTTCTTTAAAACTGCAAGGATGGTTTTAACAAAGCGAACCCGTGACGTCTGTAGTTTCACCAAACGGCCTGGGAACTGATGGCAAATTTGTGAAAACATGCTGGAAAAGTTTTGTTGATATTAAAAAAAATTAGGGGCAGATCCTGCATGTCACCACAAATATTTGGCAGTGGAGACAACCAGAGATTTTGTTCAGCTCTGTTTGGAATCAGATAGCAAATTGATCTTGGAGACTCTCCCTGGAACTCTTCATATTTTTGGAAAACAAAAGATTTTCAGAGGAAGCCCTGTTTTTATTATGCATGAGATTGTTATGGGAGGAGAAAAGGGAGTCTGTGACTTACAGAAAAGAAGAGGGGAATCAGAGCTGTTGCTGGAATTGAACAGATTATTCCTGGCCTTAGCTTTGTGTACTTTTTCCCCAGGAACATGGATTTTTATGTGAGAAAAGATTATTTCTGAATTATTTATTATTTATTTATTATTCTGTCTTCTGTGCCTCATACAATGGAAGATCAGTTACCTGTGGGGTCAGTCAATGGTCCTGCTGGGAGCTGAGGGAAGGGAGTATGCCCAGAGCATACCACAGTGCTGGGAAACACTGCTTTGGTGGGATGGGACTCATGGTCAACTAAGATGGGACACAGGGTCCTTCCTGGCAGTGCTCAGTCATCCTTGCTTCCTTGTTCTGCTGCTGCTCCAAGTGGATGATTAGGCACAGAGAGTCCTGACTGTTCCTTTTGATCCACCATCTACATGACCTGGATTAAATCCCAGACCTGAAGAGTTTTTCCCTGAGCTTCAGCCAATATTTCACCTCCTCTTCCAGTAAGTGATGGTGTGTCCTCTGTGGCAGCAAGGGTAGTGCCCTTGCTCACCACAGCAGTGTCATCTCCCCATCTTCTAGCTGTCTTCCTTTGATTTTTGGGAAGAGCCCAGGAGAGAACTGGGAGGAAATATCTCAGCAGTATGTCACCTCTCTGGCCTAAAGAGGAACGTAGGAAAGCTGGGAGCCCAGGTCTCAGCAACATGACCTGCCCTCCCTGCCAGACACCACGCGTTTCTGTGTGAAATGGCTCAACTATGAAGTAGCAAAATGTCCCAGAGGTGACAAGGGAGGACCTTTTGAGGAACCATGCTGTGTACACTTGTATGGGTTGGTGGATTCCAGACGAAGCAAAGAAAAACTCTCCATGGGAAGCTTCTGACTTCATAGATTGCTCAAACACTAACCATGTTTAGCACAGGGCTGGATGTGATAAACTAGATTCATACAGAGACCCAAGGAAAAAACAACAGGGGAATGTGGCAAGCAGTCAGTTTTGTGGTCTGAACCTCACAGGAAGGACATGTTTTCAGATCAGACCCCGGCTGCAACAGCTAGGCTGAAGTAGAAGAAGCAGAAGAGACGACGACTTCTTGCAGTACATTTAAGTTATTTCAGCACTGCCACTTTTGCACTTGGACATTTCCACAGTGAAAGGCTGATCTCCTGGTCCCACTGCTATTCAAACCAACTCCACCTCCCCAGATACAGTCCTGTCATGCAGTCAGCCACTAGTTGTGCCCAAAGCAGGACTGTGTATTCATGATACCTAGATTATGTTGTGTTACTCTGATCTGTCCTGCTTTATGTGGAGGGGGTCACGAGGCAGATGTGAGACAAGTCACTCTGCAATGAAAAAGGAGCAATCCTGCTCAGGGGATGGCCCATGAGTGTCATCATCCAGTCTTCAGCGTGGTGCTCAAGTGAACGTGGATTAAATGGAAAGAATCCAGTAGAAACCAGCACCAGGGCTGAAAGAGTAGGGAAGGAAAGAAAGAGAACTGGGGCTGGTCAGGGTAGAAACGGGACATGTCAAATATGTAAAAGGCTGTTGCAGAGGGGCAGGAAATAAAATGTTCTCCCTGTCTATGGGGGATATGAAAAGAAGTTGCAGGCTTACATTTCAGTAAGTAAAAACTTACTAATTATAAAAGTAGCTCATAGTAAAAAAGGCAACAGATCCTTTATGGGAACTGGAATAATCTATTAGTATAACTAAACTTGCTGTTTGCTTCCAGAAAAATGCTGGAGAGTAGTTTTTTTCATAACTCAAAGCAAATCTCCCTCAAGTAAACATCTTTTCCAGTCTTCATATATCTACTGTGCCTTCCACCTCTCCTCCCAGGCAGTGATGAATGTAACAAAGCAGTGGGTGGGAAGAAACACAGATAAATATTTTGTAAGTAATGTACTCTATATATAGGGCACAGATAGAAATAGCATTGTGCTCATTCTGTTTTCATTCTCACCAGCACAAATCAGGAATAAATCCAGTCGTCAAACTCTTTCTACACGTGAAAATGGAGAAAGTGAGTGGTGAATGAATGTGTCGCAAAGAGTTGAATGTGGATTTTTTGGTAAGCCAGCATCTTTCTTTTATTATCTAGTCATGCTTCTGTGCAAGAAGACTGAGTCCAGTCATTATATGCATTTTTCTCAAGAGCCAACAGTTATGGGATATAGTGGAGACAGTGTGGGTGGAGCACAATAGTATTAAAAAAATAAAGCAATGTCTCCTTTTTTGTTTTCCTGTATAAGAACAAATCATTTATTCCCCACTGGATTTCATGAGCGTGTTATTTACCACTGTTTACTGTAACTAGCTTCCTATTATTACAAAAGTTGGCAGAGTGAGCATGGATCTGTAGCTTGCCCAGTTGCATTCCAATTCCTTTCTGCCAAAATTTAAAAAATGGGTTTTCCATGCACCTATCAGACGTAGGAATATATTTAACTGCATTTCTTACTCCTACAGATGCCAACCTCATTGTCGGAGTCATCAGGAATATGCCTAACTCTCTCTTGATCAAAACACTCTCTGATGGTCATCCTATGAGCACTCAGAGGGGAAAGGACGAGCACAGGGCCTCAGAACAGCAGCACAATACCCAGCCTAATTTTAGCATGGTTAGCTGGACTACTACACACACCAGTACTTAGCTCAGCCTGAGCTAATTTATCCCAAGGAGGAGGTAACCAGATATTTCTGTGCAACACCTCATCAGTTCTACATAAACTTGCTTTACAGGGTGTCACTGCCAGGTGGATTTGTCCAGCCTCCCCCTGGAAGGTCTTGCCCAATCCCACACCAGTAGAAAGGTGTGCTGGGCAGCAGGAAAAGCACCGCGCAGCTCATGACTTGACTTCCCCAGGTATGCAAGAACAGGGATTATGCCTAGTCACAGAATGCCCAAGTGGAGCCATGGAGGAATATGTGAAAGAGAGAGTAGGTTGGGGAAACAGCCCCAAACCCAGGATTAGCCCAGGGGCAGCCCCACAGGACTAGCTTGGGCTTCTCCAAACGCTGCTGGAGCTGCATGAACATACTCCAGAAAGGGACTAATGGTCTGTGAAGGATGAATAACGTGGCACTCAGCAGAGTTGAGCTGCATGTGTTTGCACTGGAGAATCTGTTCTGAGTTTCTGTTTTACATTTCCAAGAGGCCTGTGCCCTTTGTAAATAGAGGGGCTGAGTAAGACACAGGAAGATCTGGTGTGCTTGTGAGAGCATCGGCCCAGTAAACGGATATATATTTAACTTTCTGTTTGGTGTTATTTTCTCTCTGCTTGGGCAAACAATATTCTGACTGCTTCCTAGTCCTAATCAAACTGCAGGGTACTAATAAAACAAATCCAAACTAATAAAGCACATTTTGTCAGTATTAATCCTCTTAGAGTTATCAGGTTTTCACATCCCTAGATAGGAGTAGTACTGTCTGACATAAAGTTGAGAGATAAAAGTAGGATAAAACAACCATTACTATACAACAGCATTAAGACAAAAATATAATTGCAAAGGCTGAACTTGATTATTATTTAAAACATGTGTTGGGTGGAGGCACCAGCCGGCAGGAAGCATCTGATGCTGGTGAACCCACACAACCTCAGCATGACTGACTTTTGAGTATGAATGTAAAAGATTTATTAATTTAATTTTTTAAGATGTTCTATTTGTTTTGAAAACATTTGGGGTTGCAAAACACATGAATCCTGTAACTATTTCCATAAAGCCTGGAACAGTGGAACAACATTAGAGGGGGGTGGGGAACATTGCTATATTTTTTTTTCTAGGAAGAATTTCCATTAAAATTAAATCTAGTTTAATTATAGCTCCTCAGCAGTGAGTATGTGATTTCTGATTATGTCCCTGGTGGATGTTCAGGTTGGTACTGCTGTGGTTGGATTGAGGTCTGCTCCATTTCATTACTTTTTCCTTGAAGAGAAACCTCACTGGTATTCGTGGAAACCATGTGTCGGTTTGTGCAGTGTGTCATTATGTATTATCATATCATAGAGTTTAAAAAACATTGCATTGTTGCTTCTGGTTGGATTCTCTTTATGTGGAATACAGATGGCATTATTCTAGGTAATTCTCATTCTTAATTCCAGCCCTCAAGCCAATCAAACAAAGAAAAAATTGTAGATGGATATGAACTAATTTCTTGGTATGTATCCAAAACCCACAAATAATTAGGATGGGAGAAGCTCAAAAGCTCTGCAGATTTGGTTTGGACACACACTCAAGCTTGACTCTTGTGCAAAGCTGTAGGGGAACCTCCATAATTAAGGCTGTGCTCCATTACACTGGTGTAAACAAAGTCAGT
>NW_009918564.1:71709-121311 GCF_000696875.1 Nestor notabilis
AAGAGAGAGTTCAGAAAATGACCCCCTGGATGAAGATCTCAGGAGAAAAGAGTTTTTTATTTGTGAGATTTCTATTACTTCCTGTTTCTGGTCAGGTTCAGGTCAAGAGCAGCTTTCTCACAGTGCTGGGGCACTGGTGTTCCCATCCCAGCCAGACCAGGAAGCACTGGGGAGCATGGAAATAAAGCTGAGACAGGCTTTCACAGAGCAGAAAAGCACTGCTTTGGGCTGGGTGGGAGCAAAGGGCAAAGGTCGGTTTTATTTTGTCTGAACTTGTTCCTCTACCCACAGTGGCTGTATGGAAATAACAGTGTGAGATATGAGACTATGGTAATGGATCCGAGCCTCCTCACCTATATGACATGACTTGGAGACTGGAAACACATCTCCTTGTAAATGACACTAAGGGTGCTTCTTTCCTTTTTTTAAGCAGAGGGTGTCCCTGATCTTACTTTTGATAGTAGGGGCAGTTATTTTGCGACACGTGGCTCCCACTTACCACCACCAAATGATATCACAGCATGACTGAACTCAACAGGAAAAAACCTAAGCATGCAACGTGACCGCAATTCTTTGCACCCCATGCTCAATGCTCAGCAAAGACAGCCTCCTGGAAAGGTGCTCTCTCTTTTCTGCAACTAAAGTGAAGGGAAAAGCTCCAGGTATGGGAAGAGAAAGGCTCACAACATCATATTTAAGTTGCCATCTACACCACACTGTGTTGTACTGACTTATCTAGAACTCTATATAGCTATTCCAACAAGAAAGTTCCAGCATAGCTTAACTAATAACCTGGTCTCCCCATGCTTTGGAGACATGCCCCATCCAGCAGACATCAAAGGCTACAGTCACTCTTCAGGGACACCCAATGCTTCAGTGCAAAGGCAGGGGACATGAGCCACGTAGAAGTACAAAAGAGCTTTACCAGGAGGCCTGGCCCTTTCTTAAGGTCTGCTTTATGTAGCAGCACTCTCTGTCATCTTACCACTTTCCAGAGGCATTGTCACTAGTGCTGCAGCCCAGTACAGTAAAGAACAAAACCAGCTGAAATTTGTGTCTTAGCAGGCAAATTTTACTGCTTGCAAGGTGAGAATACAGGAGGAGTGATTTTTTATATGCCATCAGCTGCTCTGCTCAGACTCACAGTCAGCATAACTTGGCAAACAAGTTTTTTGTTGAACATTGCAGGAGCCTGGAGAAATAGTGTTAGAAAGGGGTGCTTTCATCTAAGGAAATAACCTAAACCCCTGATGATCAGGCTGTGTGAATCTCTCTTATGTCTGAATAAGACGCAGCATCAGACCCTGACATTGATGTGGTAGTTGCCCTGGAAAAAAGAAACACTCTCCCCCCACCCCCAAACCAGCATTTTAAAACAAAGACAGCTGGATTGACAGCGACCTACACAGACAGCTTTGGCCAGCAGTGACACTGATTGAGGCAGACTTCTGTAAACTGTCGACAGACTCTGAATGCCAGATCCCACAATCAGTCCTAAATGACACAAGATACAGCTTTATGTAGCTGTTGTGATTAGGGAATTTTCTGTTACAGTAGGAATGTACGAAAATGTGCACTGTGCTGTTGGCCTTCAAGTATTTTTCTTTCTTGATCACGCAGACAAGGATGTGGTAAAAGGATAGCTAACTTTAAATGGGAAACATCTTCATAAATCTTTCCAGGGAAAATCTTCATTTAAACAAGGAGTAGTCATCCAGCTCCAGCCACTGGGGAAATGCAGCACCCCCATGCAGAGGCACCTTTGGAAGGTTTCGTAGCCCCCTGCTTGCTGTGTTCATTCAGCTTTCATTTTTTCATGTTTATAAGAAAAATTGTGTCACATCAGTGGTAATGAAGAGAGTACCAGTGCTTCCTGCTGGCTGGAATGTCAGAGCTGCAAGTTCTGATACTTCCCAAGCTTGGGGACCACTGTGGTGATGAAAAGTCCAAGACTTTGGGATCATTTCTAACCCTTCAACACAGGGTAATCACAAGGTGTAGTGCAGTGGCTCTTTGAGCACATGTCTACAGGTATTTCACTGTAGCTCGCATCCTGTGGACAGTCTTTTGGATAAATGCCTCCAAGGCCAGTGACTTTGCTCTGTACACCTTTATGGTCCCTGCCAAATGGCTTCCATCATCTCCTCACTATAAGGTGGCCCTAAGTGTTGATCAGCAATAATTCTCTACGTTTTTTTTTCCTAAAAACCTCATCCAAGCACCCTGTGGTGGTGGTAAGAAGTGCAGCTACAGGAATTTTAATCTCTGAAGGCACTCTGGGTCCCTTGGGAAAGTTAAGAAAGTTCTGCTTTTCAAAGAAGCAGGATTGATGGGTCCTTCCTGGCCTGACAGATAAGAATTCAGAAGTACAACCACATTAGAACCAGAGGTTTCAGCCACAGTGCTATTGAGAGCAATGCACACCCAGATCTCTGAGGACGGATTTGAGATGCCAGAGATGTCTTGCAACTATCTCATAACTTAAACAGTTTGACAGCTAAAAGTTTTGTGGAGGGTGTCAGTGCTGGAGGGGGCAATGTGTGGAACAGTTTGTGCCTGCCTTCACCCTGATTTCGTACAATGCCTTCTAATTCTTATCAGGAGGCTTATGTCATGCCCTAAGTCATTCATCCCACTCAGAAAATAGTCATGGTCAAAAAATAGTCATAGTGGATGTTACTCATGCAGCAACCTCCTCTTCTTCAGCTTTAATTTGGATTCAGAATCTTTTAGCAAAGTCCAGGCCATAGTGCTTTTCTACCTATTCAGGCTGAGGCCAAAGATTCTCTCTGGATTCATTATGAATTCATATGTAGACTATCAGCTGATCCAAAGTCAGATAATTGACAGTGTACATATAATTATTCACCTTTCTATTTGCAAGGTCTCTGGATCAACAAAGAAACCTCCATTATCAGCCCTACTTGGATCATACAATTTACTGGGACAATGTCAGATTATATACAGGCAAGAATAAGCCTATGTCTGCATTTGATTTCTAACAGTGAGAAACCTCATCAGCCACAGCCTGAGCAGCCTGCGATGTGGCTGAGGACACGCTGAGGCTCACTGACTTCATGACAACACATCCTGATGCCATGCTGACTGCAGTTTGCATCTGTATGAGTTTACTCAAGATCTCTCATATATCCAAAGAGCATGGGAGAAAACAGTCATAGAGAGTCACTTCTCCTTCCTTCATTCTCCCCCTTTTCCATATTCTGACCAGTTGGGCCAACCTTAAACCAGTTTCCCTTTTTTATGCCACTCTGTGCCAAGATGCAGACATCTCCATTCAAAATTGGGTATTTCCTCATTTCTTCAGAAAACAAGGACTGTGGCTCCAACAGATGCACATAAAGAACCTGGCATGCAGAGTAATTTCAGTAATAGATACACCTCTCTTATCCCTATGTCAATCTTTATTCAGTCGGTGGCTGATGATACTACTGAGCAAACCTTGGCAGATTTCCTCAACAGAAAAACATTGCAAACTTCTCACCAAGCGTCCTCTATAAAACCTCCTGGAGACCCTGTTCCCAACATTTGACCAATCTGCAGCATCCAAACAGCAAGCATGAAACATGTGGCTCCAAAGGGCACCTGGAACCTCAGATAGTCCCATGCCTCTCTTAAAACAATAGTGCTCCTTGTGAAGGTGACCTGACTTTACTTAGAAAAAGTGGATTATTATAAACTCTCCTGTCTACTTCATTTACTGGAAGGAGAAGGACACCCTGTCAAAAGGAGTTCATAACTTCCACTCATTTACTCCTTCCTCATTTTTTTTTCTCTCAGAAACCCCATTACAACTGCCCAGGTATGCTACAGGACAGGTTCAATTTATACCAGCACAGCTCAGCTCACTCAATTTGGTGCAGACATGATGCTATATAATGGGCAAAAGGATAAGTATCATGTAAATGTGTGACTGATATTGTCAGCACTTCTAGGAAGTTGTACACACAGATCTACTTAGTTAATAATGAGACATGCACACCTTCTGTGCACCTCACTGAACACACATTTAAACATATGGCTACTGAGATAGAATATATCCTGCCAGCCTTTTTTCTTAATTAAAGTTATGCAAGTTATGAAATACTTTCCTTTATAAGCTCTTATTCCTGTGGAGAAATTTCTATTTGTTTTTATCTCATTTGAGCTTCAAGGTTAATCTTAGTTTAAGAATCTCGCTCGCTGTGATAGCAACCTCACTGTGCTTCAGTCTGATCCATGTGTGTGGGTGTACGTGCATCCTTTTGTTTCATGCTGGGGCTGGATGCTGCTAGCTGAGTATCCTCCGTGTACTGGTTTGTCCTAAAGACACTAGCAATAGGTGTAGGTGACAGTGAAAACAGAACATAAAGGATATTTTCCAGGTCCAGTTTAGGGCCACAAAAACAAAATCAGAGGGGAAGATGCAGAATGTGTATCTTGTTTGGCAAAACTAGGGAAATGTGAGATATTTCACTTTCGGATTTACTGTAAATGTGAATTTAATTCTGGAATCCTTGATATATATTTACGTATTTTGTTATATGACAGCAGCAAGTGATAATTTATTCCAGCGTGAAAAGAGACATTAATAAAGGAGAGAGAATAAAGAGCAAGTCATTTAGATCAAATTAATATACATGAAATAAAACAATAAAAACCTCTGCTTTATCCACAAATAAACTTTTTATGTCCTGTATACTGTATGATGATTCTAATGTCATATCTTACGTATGTATAGGACAAATATAGTAGCAATACTGAAATAATCGTTCACAGTTATGGGCACTAAAATGAATATCTGAATTATTTACACCAGTCCATCTTCCTTCAGACATTTGGATGGGCAGTAATTTAGAATAATGGATCAGCTCGTTCCTCTAGTTCATCAGTATTATATTTTTGCAATCAGCTAAAGCTGTTCTCTTTCATCTGCCCCCCTTTCCCCCCCCCTGCTGGTATACACAATGAGTAACATTTTATGGAAAGACAAAAAGCCACCTTTAAAACTGCCACTACTGGCCACTACCACCTTTTTCTCCTTTCTTTGAAGGTACTATGATATTTCTTACTCTCTGTGTCTGCTCTCAAATTCTTCTTTCCTTTCTGTGCATAATTCTGCTGACTCCCAACTCAACCTCTCTATTGGCTTTTCCTTTTTCAACTCTAATCTTTGTACTGTCTCTCATAACAATCCCTCGCCTACACATACTTGCTTCAGCTGTCTAATTTACTCTAATAGGTCTTAAAGGTTTAGGTTACCAGGTACTTCTTATATGTTTCAATTCCGTGCTAAAATCACATTCATGTAATGGTCTGGGTGGGAAAGGAAGTCCTGATAAGTTGTGTGCTGTTGTAAGGACTCTGTCTTGAAAATATCCTCTCATGTAATAAGCTCAATCAGAAACCCACTGAAATCCTTCTAAAATTTCTCTGGACTTCCATGTGTGGAAGGTGGACCCAACATAACGTTTAATCTCTGTGACATATAGGGGTATAAGGGACTTGTGGAGAAAGTTAGTGCATGGTAAGAGACTTTTACACATTAACAGTTTTGGCAGCCTTTAATCAACACTTTTGACAGCAGAGCAGTTTGGTCTAACAGCTTGTGTTTTGAGGAGCGAGAAACTCCAGCACCTGAATATCTCAACCCTCCAGTGACCCTATGTTTTGACTGCAGCACTTCCTCATACCTTGAAATATTGGAGCACAAAACCGGGGTGTTGTTTATTGAGAATTTTTCCAAAAGATGACAACATTTTGGGGCCAAAATGTGAGCTCTTTTTTATACATAAAAAGGCTCTTTTCAGCCTTTATAGGAAGGGTGTGATTCAACGTGGCCATTGTATAACCCCATTTAACCATCAGAAATGTTGCTGAGGACTAAAACATAAAATATAGATCTACTGTTCGCTTTTTCCCCCACTTGATCTTTTGTGTTTGATCATAAATGCACATTGTGAAAAGATGTCTTATACCTCCAAGCTAAACACTGTTTGCTACTCATTAGTGATTTATAAATGATATTTTCTCCCTGGTGACATATCTTTTGATATGATTCTCTAATAATAACATCCACCAATATTAAAATAAGAACATCCCCATGTATTGTGATCACCTTCAACCACATTTCCTCACTAAAATTAAATTTTAGCACACCAACTGATATTGTATGCATATATTTGTCTACCATCATTATAAATCTCCTAAGGGTCTCTATCAAATGATAGTTTTGCCTCTTTGCAGTAATTCTACCTAATGCTCCAAAGCAAGAAACTAATTACATGCTGACTTTTCACTAACTTTGATCTTTCAAAAACCATAGTCTGAAGTTTCTATAGGTAATCACGTAATTACAATACACTAAGTGGGATGAAATTAGCCATCAACTTTTTTTCTCTAAATAGCATTACCTCTTTTTACAAATAAATATTTAAAAATATTAATCATTCAGTAGCTCGCTATTTATGATATCCCAATATATAAGTTTTCATATGTGAGATTTCAAAATAAAATTTAATTATATGCCCTAATATCTATAACAAATGTCTTATTCTAACACAAAGAGTTTCAGTGGAAAGGGCTATGCTAAGAATTCTTGAAAAATATGTTTAAGGAGGGCCAAGGATAAACGATAGTAATGTTAGGAAATTACTGGGATTTCTCAAGGGAATCTTTGAGTGTCTCAAAAAAAGACCTCATCTGTATTTTCCCAATGAATTGGTATGATATTGCCTGTAAGAAAAACTGAAAACCATTGTTGCTTTCAGTTGAACTCTACTGCTATAGAAAAAACACCCAAACCCCTTGGATTTCCTCTTTGAAATGTGTAAGTTCAGCTTACTTTTATTTTCAAGTATAATTGTAAGAAAGTTGGATTTTTTTAAAGAAAACATATCACAACCACCTCAGACAACAGAGAAATAGCTGTGCAGTTGTGTTTTTCCCTTTATATTTTCAACCTGCTATTTTAGCTCAGCAGTAAAACCATAAAATCCTCCCATCCAAAATGCTGTGGCCTCCGCACACAATGAAGACAAATACAAATTCCAACATGTGCAAAGATGGCACGCTCCTGCCTCTCATCTGAGTCCGCACTTAGATTTCCTCACATGTAGGTGTCCTACTGACTGCTGCGAGGTCAGGCTTACACCCCAGAGGAGGCAATGATAAGCTGAATTAACTGCCTTTCATGCCTCCATCCATTTTATACCCTACTGAAAGGAAGGGACTACTCAGCATGAGAAAGGGTGGTAAAAGGGAGACCTGTGTGAAAACACCTCTCCTGGATGAGCACTTCAAATTAAAGGAAAGCTCCAAAATGAGCAGAGTCTGTATGCTGGGAGGAGAAGAAGGATGCTATATGGTAAATATTAGCTCACAATCACCGTTCTTGGTGTGATTGATGGCTGTTGGGCTGTGCTGTGGGTCAAAGAGGGTGGTTGCTCATTGCAAACCTGTGCCAGCTACAACACCTGGAGCTCAGCACCACTGTGCTCACCAGAGAACGAGGGTAAGAGATGCATTTCTGTCCTTTCCCTGTTGTTTCCTGCACCCACCAGCTCCCAGGAGCCCAGCCTCAAGGCTGAAAGACCTCCTGCCCCAGCGAGACATGCTCCTGGGAGAGCGGGGCAGTCAAAATCACAACTAAGACTTTGGGAATGCTGAAGTCCCCAGTGTGGAAGGGGCCACTGTGCCGGACACCGCCTGCCTGGGGTGTCTTGGCAGATGACTCAGCAGTGCCGAAAGGGAACATGTTGTTGGTGAAACAGGCCTCTACCTTTACTACATCCCATATGTGCACCTTGTTTGTCTAATAACATTCAAAACCGCAGAAAAATCTGAACACCACGTTCACTTTAAAGCTGAATAAACAAAATTTGTTTTGACTTATCATCAATCATGCCATGTGATCACAGGGCATATTGTGTGCAAACGGCAGTTGTTTTATCTGGAGCTTCAACCTTTAAAAAATTCAAAACAGTAAAGTTGTTTATTTGACACTGGTCCTGACCCCCAGACTTTAGCACTCCATTCTGACAAAGTGAAAGAAAGAAAACACATTTTGCTTCTTCATTGCTGTGGCATAAAGGAAACCCGACTTCTTGGGAGACTTTTGACACATTCCTTGCATTTGAAATGTACCAATAGGAACTTTATCTCGTTTTGTTTTATTTTTCTAGAAACCAGAGGAAGAAAGGTGTTTACATGGTATTGCACGTGGTAGCAACTCTCATTATGAGGATCTGCAGACACACAGTATGCGCTTTTAGCTTTGGGAATTGCATTACTTAAGAGCCCTGTGGTTAGAAAGATGAATTGAGACAGACAATAAGGAATAACAGTTTGAAAGCCATACTCATAAGCTTCTTGCACAGATCCAGTTAACAAACGATAGGCTTGCAAATATTTTTTTGTGAACTAACTTGAAAACTCATTCCAAACTATTCCTGAAAAACCCCACAATCTTTTGCCTCCCTTTGTTTTCTCCATCAATACATAGATGTGAAGAGATTGCAGCATAGTACCTTCATCTCGTTGTGTGTTGACATGTATATCTGTGTCTCTACAGAAGCAAGAGAGTGTATTTTGTCTTCAAACATCAGAAATGACAGAGCACCTAGAAAGGCTGCAGATCACTGAGTAATACGTGGCCATTAAGTATGATAATGAAAGTTTCCTTCTTTTTTTAAACCTCTAAAATTAACATCATAATTCTCATCTAAGAATGAAGAGCAATTATACATCAGGAACACCTAAAACTTTCACTCCATTCTGTACAGGCAGTTTTGTGCTACTTTAGCTTCATTAGGCTGAGGACAAACTTTCAAATTCATCATATGGCCCTGAAAAAAGACTAGACACATTATGCTATTTAACTCCTTTGGCATGAAGAAAAACTGCCTTTTGGAGAGACATTTGACTTATCCCTTCCGTATGACAGCATTGTGGCTAAGGAGAAGGATCAGAGCTGATTTCTTCTCCAGATCTCCTATTTTATCTTGGATAAGTCTATTCAATTCTGTTTCCTCACATTTTAAAGATGATAAAAAACAATAATTAACTTTCAAAAAAAGATGGTGTGATAGTACCTAGTGTAATGTTTTTAATGTGGTTGAAGCTCACAGTTACAGGAGTATAAAAGAACATTTATGGTAGCATAAATGTTCTCAAGGAATGGTTTGCTGGGAGAAGTGATGTCTTTTATTAGATCAACCGGTATATTTGAAAAAAAATGGACCCACTTCTGGGCACATGCAGGTTTGTTGCTTCTGTTTCACCTCTGAAGAACCACCTATATAAGCACACCTGTTTGTCTAATAAGGGACAATGTAAACTTCAAAAAACCTATTTCTGTAACATAAATAATCTGCACAAGGGTCTGTGCAGTCTCATAAACTGTCTCTGTGAGCAACCAGTGCTGGACACTTTGGAGGCAGGTGTAAGAGTGCTTATATTGCATTCAGTGTGGAATAACAAGCTCATCAGTGCTTTCTACTTCACATTCCCAGTGAATGGTCTACCCATTTTCTTTCTACTTCATTTCCTTCACTTCTTAAAGTTGATGCTCACTTGCTTGCTTTTCAAGCTGTTATGCAGGTTTCCATCTTAAATTTCATCTACCATGGTTTACATGCAGTCCCTGGAGATTAAGCCTTAATGTTAACCAGTTGACATGAATGACCTTTTGAACTCATCAGCCTAATATCACTGATTTCTTTTTATCTTCCTCTTCTCTCTTCAGTGCATCACCCTGTTACTGTATGAATGACTGCCACAGAAAGGCTGTCCATCCACCGCAAGTGTATTGAAGTAACTTCATCCAATGGCATAAGGAATAAAGTCACTTATAAAACAGAATAGGGGGAAAAAAGAAAAAGAAAACAGACCTCATTCTCTCAAGGCCAAGAGTCTGTGTCTTCTTTCCTTCCTTTGTGCTACCCTTGGGAGGAGGGGGAGAAGTGAGGCTGTGGAAGATGAGTTGTATTTCTGCCGTAAGTTGGAAGAAACTGTATTCAAGATAATGTTGGTGTAAGTTGGGTCAGGATCAGGTCAGACTCACAGAGAACCTCCATTCCTCCTTCCCACAGATTGATGTGCAGCTGATTGTATTTGGATGAATAATTCTAATAAAGATGTGACCTTTAATGCCAATTGGTAGTTTTAATTTTGATTCATAATCAGTCACCTCAGTGTGATCCCTTCTCATGTGTGAGCAGCAGTGAGGCCACTGTGCATATTTACACACAAAAAACAAATATGGGCCCAGGGAGGCATCCCATGGGGTGAATGCATATATTGCAGATCTTAAAAAGAGATTTGTACATTACTGGATTCTGAAGTGAATGAAAGTGCATAAATTCCTAGGAATCAAAGATAAGTCAAAGGGAAAAAAAAGCATTCACAAGTAGAAAGCAACCCCCATAGCTCATGAATAGCCTAATTATAAGAGAGCCCCACAGGCAAATGCAAAGTTACCAACACAATTGCCTTTGGAGCTCACAGAGGGGTCAGATGTTACCCTCAGAATATTATCTTCTGTAGCACAGCACCTGGGTCCTGTACTTTGCAGTGCCATTCAAAAATCACACCAAGGGACAGTTTGAGGAGGTAAGAGCTGACAGAAACTCAACATGGACATTGTTGTAATGCTTGTACATTCGAGAATCTGTTGCCTTTTCTCATTGTGAAGCTTCTCTTGACACAAACACACTCAAAATTGATGCAATTTCTCTTCCTGAAATTCTCTATTATACTGATAGCTGAAAGGCTCCTGTGGCCTTCAACACATGGTGACAGATACAGCATAGAAAGCATCGTGTGGCAGAAAGATTTTGAGATGCCACCTTCCTGCCAAGATACAAACCCCTGGTTTTCTCAATTTTTTGAAAACAGTTTTGAAAACATGTTTTCTCTGCCACCTACCATGCAGCAGAAAGCATTCATTCATCCTGGAGCGAAGAATATGCTTGGAACTGTAATGGCAATTTCATTTCTTGGCCATACGTGTTTCAGCAAAATTTGCAACATACTCCTAAACTGTCTGGAATCAATGATATGCATCAAAGAAATGGCCATGGAAGCAAAAAGTACTGAAGAAAGGTGCTCAGCCATAGAGACTTTGGCTCAGAAAGAAAATGGCCTGTCAACAATGGACCTCAACTTCCTTTTCAAGTACAATCTGATCTGATAAGAACCATTCTTTGCCTTCCTCATTCAGTCCAGCCAACTTGAATTTTGCTCTCACTCCCACTTGTACCTCCCCTTCAACCTCCCTTTCCACATCTCTTACAATATGACTTAGCTTTGGGAAATTTGGTACTTGCTTCATTTCCATGGCTGCACCAACCAACCTGTGACCACCCGGCTCTGCTGATAAGACATTGCAGAGTAAATACGACTATATGAAAAGTTTGCCTGTTTTATACTGCTTCTCTCTTTATAGAAATGCCCTTCATAACCTGAGTGCTAAAGTCATTATGCTTGTCTCCAGATCACTTAACAGGGCTCATCTCTTTTACAATGCTAAGAAGTACCACCTGCTAATTAAAGGTACAATACGGTGTCTTTAAATTCTTCTCACATTTATATCACATGTATATTCATGTGCTTAAAGAATATATATACACTTGCATTTCTGCATATTCCTATCTCACTTTAGATACTGCTTTTTGCCTGAGACTATGAACATCTAATTGATGCTCTACACTAGATTCATGAATGCAAGGAAAGGGGAGAAATCCTGCCTATACCTGTGTCCCTTGCATGTTTATATGTACAGGGATGTCTCCAGCATAGGAGTGGTTAGAGATCAGAGATGCTTTTTGATCTGCCTCAATAGTACATAATGTACCAATCAGTGATTTAAGCCCTCTTCAAGGGCTATAACTTTTTGTAGCTAAATACACCTGAGATTATAAAAAATCTAATGCTCAGTTCATCCCTATCATACTCAGGGGGCAAGGCAGGAGCATGCTGATGTTATGCTGTGATCAGTGAAAACACAGGGCTGTCCTGGGATCCAGTGCAGGCATGACTATGTCTTTTCTATACCACAGTAGAAATGTCATTCTGGATTAGCGGTTCATTAGGAGGAGTTCAGGATGGGAGGGGGTGAAAAGACAGAAGAAAAACCTTATCAGTTGAAAACGGAGATTGCTAAGCTTATGAACAGAATAATGTAATGTAATGGGTTTTCCTCCAATAGCAGACTGGAGATCTCTGCTCCATGGTCCTAGAAGTCCTAAACATAAGTATGAAGTTCTCTCTTTAGTTTTACTTAATAAAGAAGACTCATTTATCCTATTAGCCAATAGCTTGTTTTCCTATTAGCTATGTTGACATCCAGGAGCATCATATGGTTTTGAAACAGGCCCTTTAATCGGATTCAGAATTTACTGTTCTCAGAGAGAATCTAGGCTGAGTTAGTATATGTAGTTTTAACTAAAATAATATTTTGCTAGACTCTAATACGATGTTAATACCCATATGAGACAGGGTAATACCATTCAGTGTTCATCTTAATTAAGTAACATTAACTATCATTAGACTTTTATATGGTACAATGCACATTACTCCATAACTTCAACACAGATCACATACAGCTAGATTATAATGCATAATATCAATCATGGTTTTCTCCAGGCTTTCTTAGCACCTAGCTTTGATTTTTAAAGGTAAGGTCAATGTTAAGTGTTACACTTCAGCTGAAAAAAGTTAAAATCAGTGTTAATTAAGAATGTTAATTAAATGTTAATCAGTTAAATGAAAGCATTTTTCATCCATTTCCTCAATAAATTGTGGTCAGGTAATCTTGCATACATTGTTTCAGATGTCATATGAATATGTCATCACCCTTGGGATGACTAGGAGGGAAGTCCAAGACAGCCATTCTTGCAAAGATAAAACAAATTGCTTATCTCAGTACAAAGGCAACTAAATTGCACTGGAAATCCAGACTCACAAACAGGAAATTAAAGGCGCAGCAAGGCAATCCCACCATTTCTAGTCTCAACAGTGACCACAAAGATACCTTACATCTGCGGATAGGGTATCTGAGGACAGAAGTGGTTTGGGTGGTTGTGAGCCTTTGTCTCCTCATCTACCTGTGTAGCATTGTGGTTCCTGTGCCTGACTGTATCAGAGGCAAGAATTGTTAGAGTAGTCTTCATGTGCACTGAGGAGATGTCTGCCCAAAGCAGCAACCACACACAGATCAGACACTGGCAGCCAGAGACTGCACTGCTCTAGCGAGTTTGTATAGCAGGGCAGGGAAATGGGGAAAACATGTTCAGGTCACCCAGGATCCTGGGTGGATGGTGGGAGCTGAGCCTGGGCTGCTGCTGCTTGTTGGCTTCAGGGATCTGTGCTAGCCAGGGAACAGCAGGTTTGGTAGGATGGCAAACCATCATTCCACCTCATCACTGACTTCTGTGGTGCTTAAGCTGCGACACAGCACAAAGGTTC
Organism: Nestor notabilis; assembly: GCF_000696875.1. Lineage (NCBI taxonomy): Eukaryota > Metazoa > Chordata > Aves > Psittaciformes > Psittacidae > Nestor > Nestor notabilis. The sequence goes on from NW_009918564.1 coordinate 85,174, forward strand.
CTACATATAGTCAGTGCCAGAAATGGCCCACTGTTAACTAAACAGCAGTAGAGTTTAAAACATACTGGATTATACCCAGGGAAAAAGCTAGCGAGCAGTAACTCATGTCCCACAAATCTGGCACCATAACAGGAAAGGACGTATGGAAGATGTGCGTTAGGACCATTTGAAAGCAATGGTTACACACAAATGGGCCGCCTGGCCCAATATATATGTAAAAATTATCACGTAGTTCAACCATAAGCCACACTTCTGGTCAGGTCTGGAGCTTGGCAGGCACACTCCACCACACCAGCACCTCTGAGTAGTACTTGTTAGCGTGCCTATAAATCACCCATTTGCTGCTTCTAATAAAGATGAGCCCTTCTCTCTCAACCCGGTCATAAATCTAACTGTCAGATTTCTACAGCACTTGATGTCTACACATTAAATGATAATGTAGATAATGAATAACAGCAATTTGGTTTTCCTGTGTTCTAGTATTCGCCTTGTGTTTTGCAGGGTGGGCATTTGTTTTCTTGTGTTTTAACTAAGGGCAGTGATCGCCTCCTGGGCAAACAGGCGTTTGGGGTTAGTTCAGTAAAAGAAACAACAGTTAATTTTTTGTGACTGCAGGTCTTGTCTTTGATACTGTTGAATTCAAAACTGCATGAGGCAACTACCAGCAGCTTATGGGCAAAAGTGGATAGGTATGGGTAGCCCTGAATAATCTGCATTTGCACATGACTTGAACCCAATCCTGTAACAGCACATTTTATGTTAGTTATTATAAAATATTAGATCAATACTTGAAATATACAGAATGCTTGAAGTATACAACTGCTGTAACATGAGTTCGTCATGTTAGCAGGCGGTCTGGTACACACTCCTAAACCTCACAATACTTTTCATTCAAGTTCAAAAATTTTGTATATAGTATTGTACCTGATTTGTGTATATATCTATATGTATTCAGTGTGTATATATAAATATGCGCTGTTGTATATAATGTATACGTATTACAGACAAGGAAATTTTAAGCAAGACACAGTTCTTCAAATGCCTTAAAGATATTGCTTACGATTAATTGGATTTGAAATTTATGCTCCAGCTGGATTTCAGTCAAACCCACAGTTCTTTGCATGTTACTGAGATGGTTCTTTTGGCTGAGAACTAGGATCTACCCTGTCATGTAGAAAATCTATTTAAAAAATAAAATAATAAAGCAGTGACACAACTGACTGTGAATATCAGCATTTTGCATGCCAGTGGAAATCAATATTTAAAGTGTGGTTCCACTTTGAAAAAGGTCCATATAAATATATTGTGCCCTCCTCATCAGATCTGTCTGGCCATGTGTTCAGGGAGACAATTCCTGTTTCTGCTGACCAAGTATTATTCCTGCCCTTGTCTGTCCCTTCAATTAGTATTGAAGAGAAAATGCAAGCAAAGAAAACCTAGCACTTCTACAAATCCCCTGTGAGTGATGGCTTTCTGGTAAGTCCGTCACAGTGGTTCAGTTTGGCCTGATGTGAACACCAAGTGAAACTTTGGCTCTGCCTCTTCTCTGTTCTGGCCATTGGAAGTAAGTGCTCGGCTGGAAAAGGAAAAGCCTATGTTGTACCTCTGAAGAACTTTGTATTGTCAGCTTTCTTAATAGACTTTCTTTTGGCACAGAGACCAGAATCTCCCTACAAAGGGAATTTAAGGTGCCTACTGTTGCACGGCCATAAGTACTCTGCCATATGGCAGCCTACAACTCTGAAATTAGGTGTCTAGTCCCCCATATATCTGTCAGGATGGAGCTCAAGAGATGCCAATAATTAACCAGTTAATAGGAATTTTTGTCTAGATCTCACCACTTTCAGGAGGACAGGTAACTTAATTTGGACTGCAAAGTGAGGTCTACTAAAGAATCACAGCCCTGAAATGAAACATTCAAGCTCTTTCTTTCAAGACAGGAAAAGAGGACAAACTTTAATTCCTTCCACTACCTTCTCCTACTACCCCCAAATGGATACAAGATATGGTGAAAGTTCTGATATCTTTCCTGGCGTTTAGTAGCTAGTACGACATCCTGGGCATGAATCACCCCATATAGGTGAATCTACAGCTCTCTCAGAGCACATCCCACCTTCCAGCATAACTAATGCTTTGAAGTGTACAGGCTTCCTCTTGTTTCCTTCAAGGACCAACTTTTCATGGACTAACTAACCATTTGTTAAAGCTTAGATCAGTGAAAGCAAGGAAGATTTTAACAGCAGGGTAAGCACAAAACCCAGCTATGATGGTCGTATGTCCCACTGGTATGAGGAAGATTTCTACTTCTACTGAAGCTTTAGATTTATGTTCATCTTGGTTCTCTTTCTGTGCCCCACAGACATTCAAATAACTCCAGCAAGAGCTTCACAAGAGTAAAAAAGTCCTCTGTAATCCCAAAAGCCTTCTACAGTGCCAGAAGATAGTCTCCTGCAAGTAAGAAGGTAAAGTTTCACTATGTAATAAATTAAAGCTGGAAACAGTCATAGTGTTTAAATGGACATGACTGTGATCATTGTCTCCATCCTTTCACCTGTCTCCATCTGCCATGGTCTGAGAATCCATACTTGCTCCATGGGCCAGACGAGGAGAAGAAATGTGACTTGTGGAAACCAGTGAGGCTTGGCACAAGATCCATGCTGGACTGCCAAAACCTGTGAAAACTGACAACTTCTGGGTATGCCAGACTTTGAGAGGCTTAATGTAGTCTCCTCTGGATTCCAGTGCATCTACTGCTAAGCAAAAGCTAATTGGGATCTTAGAGAATAAAGAGTTGGACTAAGTGACGGAAGAGGCAGGTAAAAGTGTAAATCCTGGCTGAATTCACTGTTTTGCAAGCTTAACAAAAAAAAATTCCACTTCTTCCTCCCCCTCTGCCTAGTGTCAAGAGATAGACCGCTCCTTTCTCTTCCTACTTCGTTACCTTGGGCACAGTACCATCTTGCTCCATGACTCTGAGACGCAGGAGATGTCTCTGGGCTCACCCCTCCCATTCCTAAGGGCTGCACCTACGAAACAGTCTAGTCCTGTAGTCATGTGTCTAATGGGTAGTGTGGGGAATGACTCTGGCATGCTTTTCCTTTTCTCTAACTAAGGAAACTATCTGGGCGAGAGCACAGTTCCTAGCAGGCTGAAGAGTTTGTTCCATGCTGCTTCTGATGAATAAGATCATTCTGGGAAGAGATCTTTGGCAGGCTCCACCTGGGACAAAGACAGCAGTAGAGCCATTGTTCCTGTGTGATCATAGAAGAATGCATCTGAAGACCTCGGACATGTATGGAAAAGCACCTAGAATTTCTTTAATATAACAGCTGAATATGAACAATTGGCTGACCATCATGGAAGAATGTAAGAAAGCATTTATAACCCATATAATTATTTTGAAGTAGCAGACACATGGCTGAACCCTAGGAGGTACAAAACAAGAGGTACAAACTTACGCAACAACTGGAGTGTTGTTGAAACCAAACGGCAGCTTAGGAAATGCCAGAACACTTCTGCCCTGGAAACTTCACAATGATGGAGAGAAAATCCTGGCCAAAAAGAGCAGCAGTGTTGATGGTGAGAAAGGTAAAGATCATCCACACTGAAGGCCATCATGAACCCAGGGCTCTGCGCAAGCCAAACGTGTTTAATCTTAGTTCGATAAGAAACCCTTGTTTTTAGCAATGTTGTGACTTCTTCCACATCCATATTACTTCAGTGCTGTCTCCCAGTTGTATCCTGCCTAATACTGCACAAATACTGCTTTGGGCACAAACACAGACTTTTTGTGTAAAATGTAAGCGTCATTTATAGTGCTCTAACCCAATCAGGTTATACCATCAGGCCTGAAGTGGATTTCATGCAACACACCAGAATTGGGCATTGTCCCCCTTGTCAATGTATGCCATTGCCATTTGGGTAAAGATAAGTAAAGCAAAGCCATGGCACCACTGATTTGTCCCCCTCCTTGGCTGGGTGTAGGAGACACATTCACTGTGGGACATCAGCACAAGGGTTGCAGCTCCACCCAGCCTTTTGTGGTGGTTTCCCATTCCCAGCCACTCAGTGCGTGGGACCTGCATCAGGATTTTGCTTTGAGAAGAAAATAGAGTGAGAACAAACAGGAGTGGTATTTTTAAATAGCTTTGCTACCCAGACATCTGAAACTGGAGAGGTAGGGAACAGGTAAGCAAAACAGCTTTTGGGGTTGAGATGAAGGCATCAGTCAAGGGCCCGCGTGCAGTTGTGCAGTGGGAAAATGGGAAGCCAAAGGGAGAAAAGACTTGGGTTTGGGTCCTCATTTATTTTTTGTCGTGTGCTTGTTCCAGGATTCCTTTGGTACTTGGTGAGGGAGTATTTTTAAAATAGAGCACATCATGCTGCCTGTGTGTTTGGGAGCTACTCAGTGCTTTAATGACTAAAGGACAAATTAAAAGGAAAGGCTGTCCAGGATGAGATCTTGAGGGGCAGGAATAAGGGAGCTGGCAGGTAGGATCCTCCCAAAAGTGATGGGACATATCAGGATGTGTTAAAATTTTCATTCTTACTATGCTGAAAAATCTCTGTCCTGTCCCATACTGAAAGCTTTCCTTTTGTTAATTCTTGCATCCAAGAGGATAGTGTAGTAACAAACTGCCAAGAAAAGAAACTACGGTGAGTCACTGAGAGGAAATTTAGTAGAAATGATAACATTTCACGAAAATGAAAATTATTACATTTACTGTACATAGGAACAGTAAAAAAGTCCTTTTTTATTACACTTGGAGTTGAACGGGAAAGCACTGACATTTTCACACTGGTGTATAATGTAATTTGCTATTTGCTTGCCAGTAGTTCGTTTTGTTCTTAAATGCAAGTTGTTTTGACAAATTTCTTAGCAATACAATACTCTTGTCAGAACCCATGTGTGGCCATTGTGACTATGCAGGAGTCTATTTTTCTGGCCTTTTTAATTTTAATAATCCAATACCTTATTTCTCAAAGGAAACTCTTAAGATTTCTGCCCAGCAGCATCTGGCAGTTTCTGTTTTGCAATAATAATAATAAAGAAGCTGAACATGGAAAATACATGCAAAGTGTCTCTAGTATCTTTTATGGCTGAGGACAAACAAAGAGATTTTTTTCCATTCATCTTTTCAACCAAACGTATCTGAGTAATATCCCTGTAGAAGACATCAAAGTTCAGTATGTTAAATATAGGATTTCCCAGCCCGAGTCTCAGTGGAACATAAGAGGATGATGCATGGAGAAAAAAATTTAGTTACCTTATTTTTCATCTGCAGATTTGGTTTGCTTTCCTAACTGTTTTTGCTATTTATGGAACTTGCATTATAACGAAGCCTGTTTTTCAGATACAACGAATAGGACTTTCTGCTGCTCACCTGGAGATTTGCAATCTGGTATCACAAAGACAGATGAATAATAGTAATTTTCTAATATGTTGGGTCAGTGATGTGAAGACTAGCTTATACAAAGTTCCTTGTGTAAAATTAAATTACTTATAGAGAACCAGTGCAGACTATATGCAGTATTGACTCCTCCAGATAAATTCAAACTTTCAATAACTTAAGGGCAAAAGATTTCCTGCCTATGGTATTTGAGCTAATAAGCATGGTAAGGCATAAGCAGGTGTTAAGTGGGTTTTAGTCCTTATGTAGACAGTCTGTGTAGGTGAGAAATTTACATTCAGTCTCGGACAGAAGCATGGATAAATGCAAACCAACTTGTCTTGGATGGAGAGGGAAGCTCCTCTATAAGCAGCACAGAAATATGTTCCTTTGATCAACATAAACTAAAAATCCAAGCTGGTAAATTCGTTAAAGCAGGATTGTGGAAAAGTTTAGCTCTGTAAAACAAGTTAGCCCATCTCAACAGAAGCTTTTTTCCTCATCTGTACCCTGATGGGGTCTTTCTCTTTTAATTTGCAGATATAACTTCTAATAACCAAGCACCTGCAGCAGGGTCTGGAGGACATGGGTGTGGAGGCTCCCAGAGATGAGAGAAGCTCCAAATAATACATGAAGAGCTTCTTTTGGAGATGTCACCTCTATGACAAGGAACATTTGGAGAAGTGGAGTTCTTGAATAAATAAAGCCCTAAGAAAGGGCCATTGACGGTGATGTGCTCATCAGATGTGTTTAAATTACACTGTGTAACTACAGAAAGAAGAACAACTAAGAAGGGCACGGGGCTCTGATACAAGGTATTAGCTAATCAAGCCTAAATATACATCTAAGTTTCTCATTCATACATTTGTTTTTCCTTTGCAAAGTTTTAACTGCATTTTCTTTCCCATTACTGAGTTACCCTGGACTTTAATTTTCTAATGACAGAAACCAAACACATAAGTTAGTTTTACTGCAGAGAAGAACTAGCTCTAGTGTGAGAGATACATTACAACATGTGAGAGAGGAGTGTTTGTTTTTGTAAGGTTTAAAATATTGTTTCTTTATTTTCCACCCTAACTCTGAGAACTTTGGCGTTTGACTAATTTACCGTGCGTTTAAGGCTGGTAGCAATATTGGAAAAGAAATATGATAATCACATGCTGCCACAAAGCATTCTATACCTCGCTCTCTTTTCCAGCTCTAGTTTCACATGTGTTGGTTCAATGGAATATTCAATAGACATTTATAGGAAATAAATTGAGAGATGAATGTAAACCATATGGCATCTGGAGGTTTATTTGTAAAGCCCCTGCATCAAAGCTTTCTCCAGATCACACCATATTAGCTATGTTTTTCCAGTCCAGCAGAATCAGGAAGGTAACCACAGACTTCCTTGATGGAAAACACATGAAAAACAGAGCAAATCTTAATATGTAGCTAGAGCAACTGTTCAAGTAGCATCATTTAGAATAATTTTATTACTAATGTGTAAGGAGCATTGTTTAGTGATGGATTCCAAACCAGAAACCAAACACAAGTTCATTTGTTAAGCTCCCTGACCATGAATTTGTAGAACTCACAGACCATTAAAATGTACCAAACCACACATAATTAGTGTTTGTACTTTTAAAGCACTTAGGACAATTAGATACTTTCTTGAAACAGAGGTGCTGCACTGGATTATGTAAAGAGACTTTTTCCACACAAAACATTTCATAGCCAATCTCATCCTTCTAAGTAATAAAAATTATTGATTGGACTGAGTGAGAAGTTTGTTGTCAATCTTATTTATTTTTGTAGCAAAAAAAACATTTAGGCTGCTCTCAACCTGAAATGCTTACTGTTTGCTGGAGTTTGGCAACAGCCAGCATTGCATCTGAAATCAAATTACATTGTATTCTTATGCAGTATGTTACAAAAATCATTAGGAAATGTCAAGAGCTCATATATAGTTGTGTTTTGGGTGTTTTTTTTAAGTTTCCACTTACTTTCCAGAATAGTTTTCATTTTTCAATGTCAACCCTTTTTCAGCCACTTAGCCCAGCTGTAATGATTTGTGTGTTAAATTTACTTGTCACGTGAATATTTTTAATAACTCATTTAATATTTAATATGCTGCACATATTTGCTGGGCCAGTAAGTTACAAGGTACAATGCCAACTCCATGTTAGCAGTCCCAGAAGTGCAAGTATTTACCTTGTACACCAGAACAACACGCTCAGAAAATGAAGTAAAGAAGACAGAAGAGTTTGCAGTGAGGTTGATTTACGTTGCCTTATGAAGCCTCATTCAGGAAGCATTTTTGCCTAGGATGAGACAAAACACTAAGGCCTGTTTCAATACTTAACTTCTGGTAGACACTTAAGTCTCTTTGACTTTAATATTAAGCATGTGCTTAAAGACAGACATAAAATGCACTAGCATCTGTAGGAATCTTTCCACTGACTTTAATGGGCTTTGGATTGCACCCTGATATCGCAGCTCAAAATAGCTGTTATTACGGTAATAAATGATTTCTAAAACCATTCTTTTGAATAGGTACATTTATACTACAAAATCATAATGACTTCTTTAAAACTCTTACACTGCAAATTCACGCATTTGGGATAATTGCTCTCCTCTTCATTAGGGCTTCACAGTTCTGTAGCGCTTTCCAGTCCAGTAGTTTGAAATCTCATTATGGATTTAGATAAGTATTTCTACTCCCATTTTACAGATGGGCTATAGGAGGCCTCATCCAGTGCAGAGAGCTTCCCATTGACCCAGGTGGGTGCTGGACTGTAAGGTCCAGCCTTTCAGAAGATATATAGACACCTATTTCACACCAAAATCTATGGAATTAAGTATCTAAAATCTGTTGTGTATTTGGCAAAACCCAACCTCATACTCCTTCAAAGCGCAAGAAGTCACAGTCAGATTTTATTCACAAATCCTACTCTCCAGTGACCTATCAACAAAGTAATTCTTCTGTAATATTTTAGCAATTCTGGCACAGGGAAGTGAAAATGGTATTTTAAGACTCTCGCTAATGTCAAGCATGAATCAATGAGTGGCATCCAAATCCCAGTTGGAAAAGCTCCTTAGTCAAGGGTGGAGAGAAGACCAGGGGTATTTGTTTGATAAGAGGCCTTCTAGTAAAGTACAATGGCTTAAGAGGGGCCTCATGGCACTGCACAATTAGCTACTTTCTAGACAATTTTTGGATGGGGAGAATTACTAATTGGAGAAAAATGTCAATTTTTATCACTGGCCTGAAAGTGTTAGACTTCCTACCTAGAAACTTTAATTCTTGGTAAGCATCCAGAATCCTGAGCAAGTAACAGTGAAGTCAGAAATGAAATCAACCTTTGTGAAATACAGCTTTGGTTGTTTGAATTACAAATACCTCCGAAGTTCAGGTAACGTGTGGTTTGAGCATTTTACTTTTAGCCCATCTCTAGTTAAAACTCTTCTCATCAATCTCATTCATTCATCAACATACAGGTTAGCCTTTAAACATATGGCAGTCAATGAATGCCACTCACAAACCTTAGAAAATAAGTATGCAAGCAGCATCAGTTTAAAAATATGCAGCTAACTGCTGGAAGCTATTAAAACCCAAATAAACAAAAGAGATTATACTTCAAAGAAATGTCAACAGTTTTTCCTCTCCTAGAACAGAGCAGTTTTCTTTGCTTCTATCCCCAGCCACATCTGGAAAGTGCTTACTGCTTTACATATCTCTAACGATAAAATTAGTTTATTGATTTTTCAGAATTTCCTGATAGATTTATGCAATTTCCAAAAGAAAAGTAAATTCACATCCCACTTAAAAAAACCTGGTGGTAACTACAAAGACTCACAAAATCATAAACCCACAACGTTATGCAAAGGAGCAAAACCAGTCACTTGCTAAATAATACTGCACCTCTGTGACTACTGTTAGAGAGCAAGAAATTGCAATTTAAATTACTTCCTTGATATAAATGAAAAATTAAAAAAGTATCTTATGACTAATTAGGGCTGGTGCAAACTTGAAATGAGCCTTCATTTCCAAATAAATAGAAAGAGATTTTAAAGTGAAATCTGCATAGTTCATGGAAAGAATTAAGAAACGAAAGGAATCATAAATCATGACTGCACATTTAAAGAACTATACAAAAATGAGATCTATTAAAGGTGTCTGCAATTCTATGAACTGAAAATTTAAACTCTAATTTCCACGATAGTAAATTGCGTCATTTTAGGCGGTCCAAATGTTGGCTTTTTAATTTGCTTAAAATTCCACATTTGTAGCAGCCAAAACCTGCAAAGACTGTTAATTTGATTTTGGTTTACAATTAACTAAGCAGTAGCAACTTAGCCTATACAGGAGAGTGCCAAGAAAAATGATATCTTTGGTAAATTACCAAGGATCAAAACGTGGACAACAGATTTCTCCCCTCCCACACGACTATTTTTAACTAACAATGATAGTTTTGATAGAGTAAAGGTATTCCATAGAAAATAAAATTACAAGGTGCAAATTTTGCAAAACAGCCCAGAATTTCAAGTGTAGCAGTATGTGTTTAAAGGAGAGAAAAAAAACCCAAAACAATTTAAGCATTAAGCATACAGTAAGTGTTCTGTAGTCAAATAAAAAGAAAATAAACTCTAAGATGACTGCTGCAGAATGGGAAAAAGCAGGTCGAGTTTGTTTATTTATAAATTGGTAACAAGTAGATTCTTTCGCACTAACTAAACCAGACAGTAATTATAAACACAGATTGGTTAAATTCCCTGCACCCTATCAAAGGAAATGAGTTCCTCTCTTTTCCAAACATTGTCATTTGTTTTTTGAGCCTCTTTTGGGCTTGATTTCATTAAAAACGATGTAAAGTCCACATCTGCAACCCCCAAAACAACGTTAACCTTGTTAAGCTGATCCAGAGTCCTCATTACAAAAAAATTTGCAGGCAACATAACCAAGCATTTTAAAAGGGAGCCACTGGAATAAGGAGCAAAGAATTTGGATTATTTTTGTTCCATTACAGAAAACTTATATTACTATGCAATAGAACACGAAGCAAACAGTAACCGCCTCAGTAGTTCTGGATAATTAGTTACCTAAATTCTCTGAGGTGAACAAAATGTACTTAGGTGGGAGAACATTACTGCTTGTATGCTGAAACAACAGAGTAATCTTGGTTAAAATGAAAATCACAAATACAGGAGGAAAAAGTCATGTTTAAAATCATTAGTCTTTATCAGTAAAGTACAACTGAATTCGTCATTAAAGTAACAGTTCTATTAAAAAGGGGATGATACCGCTTATATTAGCTAGTGTCAGATATCAGATTTCAACAAACTTTAACTCTGTAGACACTATTAAAACATCATTATTAGAGTTGCCATGCTTGGCTGATTCAAACTAAAGTGAATTTCATGTATTTGTTGGAAGACAGCAATAATAAATCCTGGAGCTCGAGCTGGTAAGAACTAACCAGGACTTTGCAGACAAAAAGTTGAGAAGTTTTGCTCTCAGCATCTCTGGGAGTGGGGTTAGTGAAACTCAGGCCCATGCCTGCCACAGCTGAAATCCTGCCTGGAAGAGCTGAAATGGGGCTGAGGTGGTCTTGTAAGCACTAATACCATACGTTCCCAGCATGCACTTTTGAGCCTGAAGAAGTACCAGGTATGTGTTCCCCATGGGACGTTTGCCTCACGGTAGCATGGCCAAAGCAGAAGATGACTATGAGGAATTATCCCTTCTCAGGGCACATACATCCCTCTATCCCCATAAGTTGGGTGCCATGACTGCAGTGTCCTAAAAGATTCATGTGACTAAGGCTTGTTCCATAACTTAAAAGAAAAACGCACTCGAGGGCAGAGGGATCGAAGACAGAGTAATGTGCATCACCTAATGCTCCCAGAACAATTAGCCTGACAAACTACAGATGTCTTCAGAGAACACATAGTATTTATTTACTGATTCATGGGGGTGCTGAGCAATTTGCTATCACACGCATCTGACTGGTCAGGTAAATGCTGGGTATCTCCCATCAATGGTATCTTCCCAATCAAGGGAAAACCAATCAGGTTCCCCAAAGGCAAATCCTCCTTCCATCACTGTTCCTGCCCTCTTAATGTTCCTGGTGCCTGGGATTAGCTCCCTGACCATGTACCCATGCAACCTTTTCATATGTGATCTGCCTAAAAAACTGATTTATGGCAGGTTTGCTCCTAATCTTACTCAGGTTCTATAACATGCAAGTACTTTGATAAAATGAAGATGGTGCTTGCTACTTTTGCACTCTGCCAACATTTTATGACACTAAATAAAATACTATAATTAAAATAAAAAGTAAAGTATATTTGAAGATTATATTAAAAAAAAAAAAAAGACAATCAAGAAGAGGGGAGAGTATTAACTCATTGTGATGTCTCTTGGTATCTTATTCCGACTGAGCCCTTATGTATAACTTTAAGTCTGACCCCATACTGAGATTTCCAGCTCAGCTTGTCACAGGGAATTTGGGGCAATTAATGTCTTGAAAGACTGTGCTTTTAGAATAATCAGGTCAGGAAATTTGTCTTTCTAAATGCTCTGCTGTTTCTCAGGAATATCTGTGGATTCTTGAAATAATAAGTTACAGTAACACTGGGCCAGATCCTTAGCTGGTGCAAAGTTAGCTTTTCTTCATTAACTTCAAAGGGACTATGCTGATTTACACCAGCTGAGGGAAGATGTGGCCCACAGTGTCCAGGTGGATTTAAATCATACACGTGAGAAATACCTCAGTACATCCAGGTTTGTACTGAGGTTGAACATAAAAGGCCTGAGTAGCGGGAAATCCATCCCTTTTTATTTTTAAATGCTCAAATGTTTACCAGCTGACCTTCTCCTTTACTGCAGATCTGGGAATCAAGGTGCATACAATAAAGTTCAAACCAATCAACTGCTTTCAGCTGTTCTTGTGCAATGAATTTTTAAACATTTGATCATTAAGACCAATCTATATGCAGGTCAGTTTTCTGAACAGGATGGGAACAGTTTGGGAGCAGATGCCAGGGCACTGACTCATGAAGAGGGACTGCTAAAGAAACACAGGGAGTACATTTATCTTGCGCCACCCATCAGGTGAACACTACCAAGGCCATCTCTTTGCTGGATGGATGCACAGATCAAACCAGTTAATCTCTAGTATAGTACCTTTGTTAATTGAATGGTGGCACAATGGCAGTGCAGTGCTCACCAGCAGCGTTAAGGTGGTTATTGTATTGCAGACAAACCTCTCTGCAGTTTTTGGTCCTTCTCCGATAGGTAAATTCTCTAGAAATTGAACCCCATGCATTGATTTACTTCTTTATTCTACAAAATTGCCTGGCAAATGCTGATAAATATGTGGGCAAATTTCAGTTGTGACTGTGATATATTCAATTCCAGCACCTAGTACTCTTAATTTGTGGAGTTTGTGTCTGGGCAGCAGCCTCAGGCCATTGAACCCCATCTCCAAATCACTTCAGTTTTATTGGTGGCCCAAGGGCTCTATTCAGAAGCCAGTATACATCTGCCATCCCAGCCACATTTTTGGGTACCTGGGTCCCGCCCTGTCCTTTCTGAACCTTGCTGGCTCACCTGGCCCACCTAGAATAGAAGGTACCCAGAAGTTAGTCTCTCATCATTTAAAGGTCAGACCAGATGATCCTCAAGGTTCCTTCCAACCCTGAATTCTATGATTTTATGATTGATATGATTCATCTGAAGGTGACAGAACTCAGACGAACGTACTCAAGGGTCACACAAAGTCATGTGCAACCCTAGGTGGGAAAAGAGCAGGTGCTCTTAGGTCCACTAAAGTTAATTATGCTTGGACTTACATTAGACACTGGTAATAAGTGGTGTTGAAATGGAGGCACAGTTTAAGCCTTTTGTTTTCTTGAGATGCGTATGCAATATATCTGGTCTTTATCTTAATGCTCTCTACCTTTGAAGCTAAGGGGGAAAGCAGGCCAATCCTGGCAGCATGAGGGTTGTTGTCCATTTTTAGTTATTAGGTCTGTAGAGGAGATGATCACTGAAGCTTGTCTAATTTTATCAGGTGTCTTAGGAGCAGCCTTTGGAAGGCAGAGTTGCTATGCTGAAAGCCCATTCCTAATGTTATGCAGGAATGTTTTGCAATTTGCTTAGTCTATATCCTCATTGATTGAATTCCATTTTCTTCAAGTTCAGTGCTCATGATTGTAATGTGCATGATTGCTTTTGTACAGACTTCTCTACCTGCATACTGTGTTGTATCTAAACAAAAGCATCTCAACACCCTCCAGATAAGTTGCTACATTAGTGCCTCTGAAAACACCAAAAAAGCATCAGAAGGGTCAAATTGATGCATTTGATTTGAGAATCCAATTTACTAATCAGAAATCTTTTCTTTCATTATTAGCCCAATTCTACAGGTACTTCAGTCAAGGTGTGTATGCAATTACTCAAATATATCCCCAAATATAACCCACTAGAGCTGAGAGCTAAACTCAGGCTCTTGGAAATGTCAGCACTGGACTTGAACTTCTCGGAGAATTTTGACAGAAAGATTTTTTTGAGAGCAGCTGCAGGTGCTGAAATCTGCCAGGGTTTTTGTGGTGTATCTAGACACTGTGATACGCTGGTAGCCAAACTGGAGATATTTGTTTGACCAAAAAGATAGCATTTGGGTCAAAGAACAGGATGAACAATATGATGTGTTACTGCAGGCTGACTGAAAGCGTACTTGCAACTCTACAAAGCAACGAGGAATAGGAAGCAGAAAGTTGAAGGGTGAGTCTAATTCTAACACTTGCCGAACACATCATCTTGGCAAGACAACCAACTTGTCTGTGCCTCAGTTACACTGTCTGAAACACTGAGATAATAATAATACTTAATCACCTTTGAAAAGAAGTGAGAGAAAAGCAGCGATAAGTGTGAAATATTCATTATAATATTAAAGAACAGATGGCCAAAGCAGAGATCCAGTTAAAAGGACTGCACAGAGTTATAAGAAACCTCTCACTGTGACGTATGCGCTTTACGATGTGCATTCCCTCAGACAATACATGATGAGTCGGCTGCAGCAGTTTATGTTCTGGATTAGAGCATACGCATAAATAAAACTACGTTTTTATGTGATCCCAACAAATAAATGGGAAGCACGGACAGGAATGTCTAGCTGATGGAAAAATGAGACACCACAAACAAACCACAGCTTGATGATAAAAAAAAGAAGTCTAAGATTTATATGGCACAGCTGGCTATGTGTAGTGCTTTTGTAAGCCTTCAGCATCTGGTCACTTGTTTTAAATGTCTGAATAGATAGAGTCCTGAACCTTGCACAACTGTGGAAAAAGAGGCAATGTTTCATAGTAAACCACACAGCCACAAATTGCACAATGCCCTGGTGCACATGGAGATCTGCCTGACTTCAAACACCAGGTGAGAAGCGGGGGAGGAGGACTCCTGCATTACTGGGCATGGCTATCTGCATGCCTGTCCTGCATTCAGTATATCGCAGGCAGCTATGTCACCTACATCTTTCTGAACAAGCTGTTCTGGAACTGAAATATGTCTTCTAGAATGACAACCAAGCACCAATGTAATTGACAACAATTTTACCATCTAGTTTCTGTAACTACACTGATTTAAATGGAGTTATGCTAACTTACATCACTGGAGAACCTGAACCACTGTCCTTCAGCAACTCTAAGAAACCACTTCCAAACACCCTAGAAATCCCTTTGTGAACACAAATGGTGTTTCATGGTCTGTAAAAATAGGGTGAAATGATAAAGCTAGAGAGAGGAGGAGACACACTATCTTCACGCTTTACTTGCAGAGTACTCAAGCCTTCCATTTCCAGCAGAGGATATTTTTATGCAAATGTTCAAAAGAGACATAGCACAAGTTGTGGAGAAAGCAGACTCCAGCCACGGTGTGAGTCACTCAACAAAAGGAGAGAGTGGAGATTGTTGAGCTGCAGAGCAGCACCATGGCTGAAGTGGGGATGGCCAAAGGGTGGCGAAAAGGGAGGAGGGCAGGTACAGTTAACATCTGTATTTGAAAAAAGTCTATGGAAAGTCAGAAGGTTGAACAACAAGAAGAATAAATAATGCACCTCCTTGCTCCAGAGCATAAACCAGTCCTTTGCAACAGCAGGAAAATATTGAACACAATCAGCTAAATCCTAAATTTGTGCAAGCTGGTGCAGTCAATGGAAGAAGCTTCTCATACTTAAAATATTTCTACAGCTTTTAAACCTGCCATGCTCTCACTGGAAAGGGAAGATGTGGTAGGCACAACCTCTTATTTCTGAAAGTCTCAGAAAACCCCAAAGGTTTGTGCTCCCTCTGTTGGTTTCAGGAAAGAGGTTTGGTTTGGTTTTCTACACAAATAGCATCCTTCATTTTGTTCTGACATCAGTAGAAGGACAAAACCACATTTGTGTGATGAGATGTTATTTACACTGAAGTTTCTCTTGTTTAAACAAGAAAATGGACGTGCTAATTTCAGCTCCATCCCAAACACAAAGAAAATGAATAAACATTTAATAAACCAACTGCCAAACGGGAGGAAGATTAAAGTATTTCAATAGTGCTGAAAGAAATACTGCAAGCAAAAGGGGGTTAACACCACACACACACACAGTTATGTCACAGTTATCTGAGTTGGCATCTGTGACATTGTTCACCAGTGTGCAGAAGCCAAAAGTGTGCATTGCTCACATTTGCTATTGCACCTATGTTCCTTTTAATGTTGGGAGAAAAAAACCCAGTTGTAAAACTGAACTAGATGAGTATGAGAAGACGTCTGAAGATATCTGAAGGGGGCCTACAAGGATGCTGGGGAGGGACTCTTCTTTAGGGACTGTAGTGGTAGGACAAGGGGTAATGGCTTTAAACAGGGGAACTTTAGGTTAGATATAAGGAAGAAATTCTTCACAGTGAGGGTGGTGAGGCACTGGAATAGGTTGCCCAAGAAAGTTGTGAATGCTGCAACCCTGGAGGTGTTCAAGGCCAGGCTGGACAGAGCCTTTGGTGACATAGTTTAGTGTGTGGTGTCCCTGCTCATGGCAGGGGGGTTGGAACTAGATGATCTTAAGGTCCTTTCCAACCCTAACTAGTCTATGATTCTATGTGGAAGACAAGTAAGATAAAAAAATGTGACAGAAGGATGGACCAAATTATTGCAGGTTTTTTCCTTTGGTGTTAATTATTTACAATATATGTTTCTCATCTACAGTCTGTTCTTCACTGCATCTTTATTCAGCACAAGGGAGCCCTGATCTTGGTGGGTTTTTAGCTGCTACTGCAACACAAATACTAAAATATTATATCACATACACTTGTTCAATTATTAATTTTTAGGAGCAGAGTGTGAAGTCCTTATTTGCAGAATATGAAATGGTTTTGGCTTAAAAGGGACTAATGGCTAAGGAGATGCTCATTGGAACAAAATGTCTATACTTTCGCCCTGGG
The DNA here is from genome assembly GCF_000696875.1 of Nestor notabilis. Lineage (NCBI taxonomy): Eukaryota > Metazoa > Chordata > Aves > Psittaciformes > Psittacidae > Nestor > Nestor notabilis. The sequence continues at coordinate 102,030 of NW_009918564.1, forward strand.
GGGAAGTTGAATCCAAGGTCTCAGGGGACTAACCCATGGCCTTACCCAACACTCCCAATTTGAAAGAGGAAAAACTGGTAGGTGCAGGCAAGACATGGGGAAAGGCTGGATGTCAGACCTACTATTTGGTTTGGTAGCCTTGAAAGTAAAAGGTGGCTTCCCAGTCTGCATCCATAACCACAGACTAAGGCAAGGCATTAAGGAAAAAACTATCAGGATATACAGCTATTATTTAACACAGCTGTGGAAAGGGTGGCTGTGTGGACGGTCAGCCCATGACTCTAATGTATTTGAGAGCAGCACCGGTTTCGCATACCCTGTTCAAACTGCTGTCTCTGTGTCTGTCCCCTTCCCTGCCTGGCTGAACTTGTTTGTCCCTGGCTCACAGCCCGAGGCTTGTGACACTGCAATTACACTGGGGTGGCATGTGCAGTCTGTAGATATTTTAGCCACTTTGCCAAAGCTAGAAAAATCCTGACTGAACTGGAGCAGGAAAACAATTTGCTGAAACATCACCTGGAGCAGGAAGTTATTAGATGCTTGAGTGACTTCTAGAACAGAAAACTATGTATGAATATGTACACGAGGCAAAACAGATGTTGTCTTGACCTCTGTACACTGGAATCTTATAGCTGCTCTGTTTACTCTCTGCTGTCCATAATGCATCTTTAAGCCAGGTGCTGCCACTTATCAGGTATCTACATCTCTTGTTTAAACAAATGTTAACTGAACTTGACAGCAAAGGGGACCCCTGCAGCAAAATCGGCAGAAGACAGCTTTAAAGCTACTCTCAGTTCTTACTCCTGAAATAACTGAAGTTTTGTGTGACTAGGTAAGGATTAAGGGTAGAAAGTTAAACTTTTGACCCCATCTCTATGGGATTTCATATGCTGCCTGCCTCGTTCTCTTCTGGGGCATAAGGCTCAGCTCTGCAGGCAGGAGGAGAGCTGGTCTTCAGGAGCTGGCAGAAACCATGCCCTGGGCTATGTTCCCTGCCCACCAGGCTCTCCAGGGTCTCTTGAACCAGCAGATCCCTTCTATGGCTATCATTGTAACTACTGCTAGATTCCTAAACTACTCCTTGCATTATAGCAACTGCTTGCCCAACGGCTGTGGTTATCATCCTCCCCAGGGCCATGTCCTTGTCTCTATTGAAGAGAGCTGCAAGAGAGCACTGTTAGCTATGCTGTGAGTCTGGGACCTGAACGTTATCTCCCTTTCTCCACCTCACAGCAGGGTGTGCCTTTTATTTTTTTATTTGGGAATTTTACCAGTGACAACTTACACAGAAGCTTTAGGGCAAGACAAGGCCAGAGTGCTCCAGCACCTGGTGAGGCCCCAGTGAGATCTTACACCATATCCATCATCATCACTATGGCAGCAGAGCCTCTCCACCAAGGGCTGCAGTTTTCTGCTGTCCCTGTTCTCCTTTGGGAAACCACACAGCCACTTGCAATAGGTGTGAAATTAAACTGTCACCTCTTTGTTAAGGGCAGCCCTGTAACTGTTCATCCATGAAGCAAAGACAACAGGCACTTGAAGTTTTACAGAAAGCTTCTGAGCCTTGCTCCTCTCTCTCCTTCCAGCTCCTGGTGTACATGGCTGAGATAAAGGGTCTTCAGGCCCACAGAAGCTCCTACAAGGGATTGAGCTGCTGAAGCTGAGGGAACACCATCACTAGGAAGGAGGTTAGTGTGAGGGGTTTGTTATCAGCAGAGAGCCAGGCAGCACAGTCAAAACAGAACCAACCCAGAGGCATCATAATGCACGTGATAAAGAGTGCCCTGGTTTCAGGGCTGTATTACAGCCCTTTTGGTGCCCAGCTGAAGAGAGTTTACGTGATCTGAGCACTGCTATTTCATCATCCACATGCTGCTGAAGAAATAAACACTCCTCTTATTAAAATTAACTTTGAATCAAAATTGGTCTTCTGATTGGTTGGGTTCAGGGTTTTTGGAGTAAGTGTCTATCATTAATTCCTCAAAACTGCCTCAGGAACTTGGAGACAATCCAGCATGCATTACATAAATACCTATATCTATATTTTTGTCTACTGATCGGTCTATGTATGTTTAATTAAATATGGATAAAGGCTGTAGGAAATAGGTACTGGTAGCACTGACAACTGTGAGAGAGAATGTTGAAACTGCCAGGATCCTGCTAATCAGTTGCTTATAAGTTTAGGAACTTAAAAGTTTAGGACATGCTAAAGAGACTTTAGGAAATGCTAAAAATTGGAGCGTGAGGAGTTATATTCAGCATTAGAGATAAAGCTCTGAAGTTCATTTCAGAAAACTGAAACAAGTGCTTGTGTAGAACCAAGAGAAGACACTTTTCTAAACTTTACCAAATGGGAAATAATGTTGTGTTTTTTTTTTTTTTTTTTATTCTAACAGAAGACATAGTAAAAAGCATGTAACTGTGCAAAAGCTGTCTTTTGGATATCAAAAATGGTTGTAGGATGAAATTTATGTGCTTCTCTCTAGCCTGGGAATGCCGCTGGTTCACAGCTAGATCTTGATACCCAAGATCTACCTTTTTCAGCTTCAGTGAGATGTGTCTGCAAGTGATTCCAAGCACAGAGTTAAAGGTCATTAAAAAAATAAAGCATTTTGCCCCTGCAGAGGCTTGGGGTGTGTACATGCTGAAATAATCACCTGGAGAAAATATTCAATTAAACTATAGTTTTCTGTCTTACATCCTTCACTCACAGCCAGTCCTTTACTCTCTGTCACTTCATCAGAAGGCAGAAAGGGAAGAAAGATCAGGTCAAATACCTCCACTATCACAGAGAAGACAATTTCTAGAACTCATTCCTTCCTAAGGTTCCTTCCTTAATGCCTTGCAGAAAGGAGGTCTGGTATAATGAGACTTTACAACTTCTTTCATGTAACACAGATGCATACAAAGGAAATTCACATTCAAAGTATGTTACTGAATCTCAAGTGGCAGTGGGGGACTCAGCACATAGTCAAAAATGTACTAAATTACTGCTGAAGCTGAATATTCTGGATATACAGTATATGCATATACTGTGTATACATATTCCTTCCTACCTTTAGCTTAATAAGCACCCCTTTGTTCTGGCATGACTAATTTATGTTGCCTGTTTCTACTGATGCATGCTCACAGGTCTATTATACACTGGGGCAAACATTCCTATTTTGACTGGACTACCCAAGCCTTTTCTTGTTCCTGCAAGAAGAAAACATGGCACACAATTCCTTGCAGGGTATGTGTGTGTGTGTGTGTCTCTTTAAATGGTATTGGGAGGACTGGCATTTTGCTAAAACATTTAACTTTTCTCCCAGTATGCTTGGGAGTACACCCAGCAATAATGGGCCACTAGTGTGTGTGATATTAAGAGTTCCAAAGTAATCCCAACCTGTGAGACTACAGAGTTTCAGCAAACACCTCGGCAGAAAGACTGTGCTGCTCATCCCAGAAAATCCTCTGGCTGTATGGAGTTAGTAGCTACATATGCAGAACTACACAGCTAGTTGCTCCCTTAAAACAACAGCAGCAAAGAGGAAGAAATATGCCAAAATGTGAATGATGCTGATCACAGAAACAGGTAGAGATGCCTTTTCCATTGAAATCTGCAGGTAGGTATTAAGGAGAGCAGGGATGTGTTATGGAAAATGTGCTGTGCTACCTGAACATCAAAGGTTTGAAATTTTCTGATGAAATGGAGTCTCATCTGATTCCCTCTGTCACTTTGTCCGTTTAATCATGGCTGAGAAGGAAGGGGGTTGGTGAGAGTTTACTCACCCTCTGGCCACCAGATCAGACTGCGGGAGATGGCTTGTGTAGCCATCAAAGAGAACAAGGAAGTCTGTAATGGACAATGTAATGAGTAATGCCTCAAAACAGAGGCGAGCTCTAGGCCAGAAAGGATAAAATATTAGGCAGATGAAATGGGTTGGTTTTGAGGATGCACAGACTTCAAACATGGCAGTCTAATTCCTCATGTGATAAACTCAGGAATCAGCAGAACTACAGACTGCCAGAAAAAGAGCACCACTAACACTCAGGAGGTTTTTAGAACAGGACACCTTGTTCCTGCTGCAATATGTGGGAGCACTAAATGAGCTCAATAATTTCAGTCTCTAAACCTGTCGTTACCTACCCTGCTGCTGATAGCTCTGTTATCTTGTTACTTGTGCATGCGTACTTCCTTCAAGGATTTTAGTGTTATAGCTCTGGAATGATATCTGGTTTGCTTAAACATCAGGAGACTAAAAAGCTAAACTGAAACAAAAAACACACCTACAGTGAGATGAAAAGAATGGTGCATTTCAATGAATGGGGGACATACACTCCATGTAGACCTGAGTTTAGTTACAGAGCAGCTAGGATGAGCACGAGATCTGCTGAAAGTATATAATTTACCAACCATTGAGGCTTTGTTAATATTCCTCTTTTACAGATTTTTTTTTGCACTGACTGATTAGCTAATTAAAATTGTAAGCTGTTTCCTTTCAATCAGAACTGTGAGCGTGTACCAGGTGCCAAACATCACGACATACAGAAAGGCAGACGAGCTCGGAGAGATGTAGGGGTATAGAACATGCTCAGTCCCACCAGATTACCCCACTGGCAACAGGCTAACACATTGGGCTTGTCCATTCTTCCTGTCCTGGCATGAGGTTCACTATACCTCATTGTGAAAACAACCCCAAACACCACGACAAAGTGATACAGCATTGGGTGCGATGGTCAGAAAAACAAATATACTACTGAAAATTTTTCACCAGCTTCACGCAAGCATCGTTGAGTTAGATGACAGGAACAATCACCTCTAGATTAGCATCCCTTGGAGCAACCTCATCTCCAATGAGCTTTCGTTGGATGTGCTGGCGCACGAGCAGAGACCTGAGACTGATCCAGCTAGGCACAGAATCTTCAACCTGAAAATCCTTACTGACATATTTACCTGGAGCTGTTAGAACATTCATAACAGAGAAGTGGGTTTTCATTGTTAGCAAGAAATAGTCAATAAAGAACTGATTCACAACCCTTCATAGAGCAAAATCAGCACCAAAATAGGTATTGTTTCCCGTGTCCATATAGCGCTGACTTCTGCGTAGAGAAGAAAAAAGTCTGGGAGCATTTCGGACTAATTGAATCAATGCTTTCTTTGCTGTGCTACCATGCAAATAAACTGGGTATATCCCAAATAAGGTGAGACAAATCCTTGTTTTGAAAGATGATTAGAAGGTACTTGGTTAAGATTTAAATGCATTTTATACATTTGAAAGTACTTGGTTAAGGTTTAAACGGAAGATGTGCTTTCAAAATCCATGTTCTCAGGAATTTTACATCTCAGTTCTAAGAAAAGTTTATAGGTAAAGAAAAAATAGCACCTCCAAGATGCATCTGGCTGACTGAAAGAGTACAACTGGGGCAAGGTCTGTGACAAGGTTAGCTGAGGTAAAAATTTCCCACTCATCTTCCAAAATCACTGTAAATTGTTGTTTAAATAGAAATTGGCTGAGTTACCAGTTAAAGCAATTTGGATTGAAAAAGGCAATATGGTATAAACCAGCTACCTTTAGTCCACTGGTAAGGTGACAGAAGTACAAGATATCAGAGAAGGAATGATGAAGACAAGGCAATCTAAGACTTCCAAATTTAAGGCTAAGCTGTAAAATGTTTTGCAGTGGGACAGAGAAGCCTTTAAATATTTAACTATCATAGTTTTAAATGCAGATTGGGCTACATTTTCTTGGCATCGCAGATTTTTTTTCCATTTCAAGGCTAGCAAACCTCCTGGAATCTTACCAATAGCCATGAAAGATTTAAAAATTGAGTAACTGTGGTAAGAATGTGCACAGCCGATAAATAAGAAGAAAACATTTGGACTTTCTTACAGTTAGTCCTAGTGTTTCACAAATTTCTTTATCTAAAATTATGGCAACTGGAAAACCGAAGCTAACATTAAAATGTTTAACTAGGAGTACAAACACATGTATTTTACACAGTGGTAGTAATATTTCTTTTGCCCAATGGAGCTTACAATGTTAGTTTGCTTACAACCAGAGGGATCCAAAAAGAAATAATGCCAACATGCTAAGCATATTTCAAAAATATTTTTTTCCGCTAAAATGCGCGTCATTCCAAAAACATGTCTGAGTGGTTATATTTTGGGTGAGGAACTAAATCACAGGAGAAGTGTCAAATACATCTTTGTACTACAATATTTCCTGGTCTATTATATATGGAAAATGGTTATTTACACAAACAGAAACTTAATATATACAAAAAGCAAGGGGAAAAAAGCTTGTATTTGGGATTCGCTAGAGAAAACCAGCAAAGCTGCAGGTAACTGGGTAAGTCATTTACGCCAAACTGGGTCACGAAGCTGGCTAAATCCTGAGCTGGCATCACACCAGTGTGAGATTTCTTCTTTCATAAAGGCTTCCACATTCATTGGACAGACATATTTAATTTTGCATGCTTGTTTCAGTTCATCATTTCTGATTTTTAATCAAGACACTGGACACAGGCGACACAACTGCTCCCTCCGCAGTTCCTGGAGGTCTCTTGCTTTGATTGCATCAATCCAACTGCAAATCTATTTGCTGCTCTCAGGCAGAGACAGAGCCTGCACATCCCACAGGGATCAATTCGCCCTCCCTGCCTCTCCTGAAGGTTGGTAAGATTGTGACGAGGCTGTGTGTGTGACAAGCCCCTGTAAATCCTTGTGCTTCACCTTCAGGGAGGGATGCTTTACAAATCTATATCTACCCATCAGTGTACCCCAAACCCACATTCACTCTCTGCCCTAGCAAGGGCTCTAGTCCCATTGGCAGATCCCTGGTTCCCAACTTGCCTGGGATGCTGAGCAATTCCTGCCACCAGAAGTTTCTGTGGCTGCGGATTTCCTCGTTATTAACTTAGGTCAATAGGTAACATGACTACAGGAATTTTGGCAGGAGAATTAGAAATTAACATAAGGGAGAGCGTAGAGAAAAGGTTACAAGGGCTAATCTAAAGTGACTCTAAAGGTTTTACATGACTATGACTGAAAAAGAACCTGTAAATAGTGGGTTTGATAGTCTTTTCTGAGGTTTATAAATGACATTTCTTCTACTTCACCTTACTGCAATAACGCAGCTTTGTTATGCCACGTATTTCTAGAAATCTTGCAGGACACTGAAATCCAGCTATATGCTATTCATCCTTTTTGCATGCAGAATAACATGCTCTTGGACTTTAAAAGATTTTCCATTTGGGGGAGTAGAAATTTCTCCTCTAAAAACCAATTAATCATTGCATGCTGTGAGGCACCTCTAATGTACAGATTTAACGAGACAAGCCTTCCTGGTTTAGTTTTTTCCACCTTTGAATAAGTACTCCTTGACACATAAAAATCAAACATAAACAGCACTAGGACCAAAACCCATGTTCTTGGAACTGCACCTAATTTAGACCTGTAAGAACTTGGGAATGTTTATATTTCATCCCTAAAGTCTTCATCTGTTTATATCTAAACTGCGATCTGAACTTAGACACAACTACAAGGCTCAGTGAAATAGGAGAGTGTTCCCTTGAGCCATAGTCCTGGAAATCCACCATCTTTTTTCTTCATTAATATCTAATCCCCATTTAGTAAGAATTTAGCTACTTTTATCCTGATGTGAAACTTCAGGGCTGCCTATTTCGCTCCACTGCCTGCTGCTTCTAAATACAGCAGTACTGGTGGCGGAGGTGGTGATTGTGAGTCATAAACACTCTGTCATTGTAACATGTCAGATTTGTCCAAAAGAAACATATTTTTATATCTTAGATTATTTTATTATTAGTTTAAGAAGGTTCGTTTAGCTCCTAGCAAAGCCACGAGGAAGAATTATGCACTTAAGCAGTTCTATCTCTGATGTGTAATGCCTTGCAGTCATTTAACATGCTGAGACAAACAAGAGAATCCCCAGAGTGCTCATCTACTGTGGGACTTATTTCATACTGCATCAATAATGTAAATTGAGATGTGAAGATAGCTCCTTGTTTTTGTAAGGTATGATTACGCTAGCGCAGACAACATCCACTCAGCTTCACTAGAAACACTGAAGTCAGCTCTCTGATAAAAACCTGGCCTATTCTTTATCTTTGAAGAAAAAATTATACTATCAACAGGAAACTGTTGGGAGCAGACTGGCTTTGTAAGGTCAGTTGTTTGCTGTGATATTTTCCAAGCACCAGGTGAAGTGTTGAAAAGCCCAATGCAGAGGTTAATATTTCTCACTAAAATGATTTCTGATATTATTTGTTGTTCTTTTCAGTCAACTACATTGGCCTGTATTTAACCATTGTGGTGAATGCTAATTTGTATAAACGGACCTCATACAAATGAATTCAGCTGGATTTTTTGAGTCTATTAGGGGTCACCCGTGAAAGATTTTTCATCATGTACTTTGATGCTTTTGGTGGAAAATAAGAGTCACTAAGAAATACACTTTTTCTCATTTTGACCTTTCATCTGCCCTAGTAAGACACCCAGCATTATGCCTTGTTAATGTACTGGTGCAGTGCCCATATCTACTATTGTACAATACATAGAACAAACATAAAAGACATCAATCAAAATCCTCAAAATGTCTTTTTCTGCCAAGATGCATAAACGTTTCCTATCTCCCATCAAATTATTTTAATTACAGCTGCTGAGCTTCATAATTATTTTTAGCCAGGCTGGTTATTCTGTTGTTATTGAACATATGATATGCAATATATTGCATTTATACATCCCACTGAATTTTGTTATAGCCGAGCGACTCCTGTAGTTGAGATGGAGACTGTTTTTCTGTTATTATGAAACTGTTTGAAGTTTCATTGGAAATTTGCCATCTTTGGTATCTTGCTAAAATATGATTTGAGGAGGAAAAGGCAGAGAGAAAGGAAAATTTTGTATGCTCTCTCAGGTTGTTTCCTCCCTCAGCTTTCCTTCTTCTCCCCAAGATACTTCATATGAATGAGGGTTTTTTTATAAAAATTCTATAGCTCCAAACCAAACAAAACTGAAACATGATACGGACAGATTCTTACTGACAAGGGAAGCCAAATCACTTTTTTTTATGACTTGTTGTATTCCAAGATCACAGAACCAGGACCTTTATCTTTTCATGATCTTTGTTTTCAAATACGCATCCTTAACTTTGCTTCAATTTAGGGTCTCTCCCTTCAGGCAATAAAACATAAGGTAATTACTGAAAGAAATAAAAAAAGGTAAGCTTGGCTTCAGCTGAGTAAAAACAATTGGGTTTCAAATATATACCAGCAAGAAGTCTGTATGTTTGAGTGCTACTGAAACACATGCCATTTATAACACGACAATAGCGCTACTCTTCTGAAAGACACTGCTAAATGTGCAAGTCACTTACCCAGGAAGAATTTGTATTTCATTTCTGAAAGCAAAATTACAATAGCTGACAAAACATGAAAGTTTCATCATGGTGGATTAGAATGCACACAAGGAATTCGAAGGAATTTATCGTTACTCAACATTTCAGCTAGCGCTCTTTAAAATGTCTTTGGGGAGCAGATTTGTCTCTGCACTCCATAGAAAACTCATGCACATAAAAAGGTTAGATTACAGAAACCTAGTAAATAATATAACAAACAGCTAGTTAGACTGTACAGCCAGATGAACAAATATGTGTTGCTCCTACACTACTGATCCCAAAGAATATGTGTCTTTCTTTACCTTTAATACAACTGTTTGTTTACCCAGGAACTTCCATGACACGAAGGGATTGGCAGTTGATTTCAAGATTCAAGTAACAGAGTGCTTGCAGATATAAAACCTGATGCCACCACTCCCTGTCAAGTACGAAATGCTCTCAGCATTTATGATCTCCAAAGAGCAGTCCAAGAAAGGAGAAGTGCACAGCTGATATTTCTTAGACATAAAAGGTTTAGAAAAAGAAACAAAAAACTTTGTCCTTTTGGCTGAAAGAAGACACAATGCCACTTGTTTTCTGGATAAGATCAAGAAAACAATCTAGCAACCTTAATTTATTATTAAGAATTCAGGCACAAAAGAGGAAAGGGAGGACATTCAGTTCTTAGCTAAGTAAATACCAGTCAAAAATACAGCACAAAAATGCATGTGCTAGCTACAGAATCACAGGATACAAACAAACTTAAGAAAATGAACTGAATGAGCTGCTCTAAGCTCCACCCTGCTGCAGATGGTACCTTACCTCATAGGGTATAGCTAGCTCAGAGATAACTACTTCATACTGCAGTGTCATTGTGCCATTGGTCAGTAGACTTTTGATGTCATTTGCTTTCATTCTATTACTCCAAGACACTTTGATTAATAAACCAGGAAAAAAAAAAACCCATGGCAGTATTTTGTGCAGTCTTGTAGGGAATAGTTCTTGGCTTTGTACTATGTAAAAGTAGTACACACTGGGAGAAAACCAATTACTGCTGCAAAGCTCGGAAGTGAAACAAAGTTTGGAAGAATGCTAAATAAAACTGTGAAAAGGTTACTGAAATTGAACAAGATTGTCCATAAACCATGTGAAGGCAAAAATCTGAGTTGGAGACATGACTTCATATGAAGTTACACATCTAGTAATTAAAATGTAAAGACCACACTCTCTAAATCTGGGACTGTAATTCTGAAGAAGACATAGGGATAATCCATTCAACTTTATATCCAAATATTAAGCTGTGATCTAAGAACAAACTCATCCTAAGATACTTAAATAGGAGTATGCTTAGCAGGCACACTTCTGTATTTCAGCTTGCTGTTACCTCTGTAAGAATACCGAGTTCTGGATCCACACTTTGAAAAGTACATTGAAAAATTAGGCAATTACAGTAGAAAGTCATAGGAAACATTAAAGAGATTGAAAAAGATGCTGCATCATGGAAAAGCTCATTTAGCCTAACTGAGGGGATCACAAAACAATTTTATCACAGTCTGCAGGAATTGGACTGATGCTCTGAAAGAAAGAAGCTGGAAAGTTCCCTGACAGCCAGACCACTCGCCAGCCTCATCTCAGGTTGCAGCAGATCCTGTCACTAGGAGTTCTTAATCCATGACTCCAAAACTGAAACTTCCCTAAGAGCATAGTCCTTCTTTCTGGCTTTTTCAGGCCCAGGTTGCACTGAAGCTCACAATGGGCAGGCATAATGGTTCCCTCTGCCTTCACCTGTGATTTACTGCCCAGCATCTCCGTTGTCACTGATGATCCTGAACATGTTTGACTTGCAAGAACTCCATTAAAAGACCATGGGCTACAGTATCAACTCACTTGTTATCCCAGTGTCAGCAAATGCTGCACAGTGACAATAATCTGGGGGTCAGTCTTACCCTTCTGCACTTTGTCAGCTTGTTCTGCTCCCACTGGCATGTAAGCACCTGCCTGGGATGTGTTTGCACTAAGAAAGATCTCAAATCTTTCCTAGATAAGAAAAATTCTCCAATGAATCCACACTCTCCTACCCCATGGACAATATCTTCATAGCATCTCCAGGAAGGATCACTGCACACCCTCCTATCCACCTCTTGGGAAAGCAAACAAATGAGGATGTGGCCCTACTCCTTAATGTCATATATAGCACTTTTAATCATCTTACCTATGGAAACTGCTGCATAAGCTTTTTTTAGTCTCCTGGCTGGTTTCTTATTAATATATTATCTCCCTGCAACTCGTGACTACTTCCAGCTGGTGCCAGAGAAGTAGGAAACTGTTTAGATGCTTTCTCCTGTTCCTATGGCGAAAAGCAAAGAAAGACAAGGAGAAGTATATTAGAGAGAATTAAAAACAGGTACTTTTTATTAGTGTAGCTGATAGTGCTGTACAGTTCACTGTTCTTGTTTAATTGGGCTACATATTGATTCGATTGTGGCAACGAAACTAGATGAATGTTCCTTAATTACATTTTAAATTCAACTTTCTGAAGCTGAAGGTGCTTTTGAAAATCACACGTAGCTGCCGGCCTCACTGCAACATGGGCTGACTTGAAGTTGCACTAATGCTGAGTGGTTATGCCCAATGCTGAACCAGTGCAAAGCCTTCATTAAAATAAAAAGCAGCTCTATAATGATATTTACATGACATTCAAAGTGCTCTTTGTTCTTACAATAAAATACATTCCAGATAATTCCACACTACCAACCATAGTTCCTATTATTCAATTTCGCGATTTTTCTTATGTAAGCAAAGTTTTTTGTAACATGTCCACTAATTATTACTTTTGTAAGGAAAGGTTCAGAAGTGTTTAGACTCCTAGGAGAGTGAAGACAAATGCATTACAGAAATAATGCATTTAGCCTCCAGGAGTAACCCTCAGCTCACTTATAAAAGCTCTTGCCAGTCAAATCTACAGAATACGATTTGATTCAACTCTAGGGGAGGAAAGAGAAACACTTGCCTGGCTCCAAAGTTCAAGCAAAGATGCTTGAATTGCAGCTGCCAAGATGGGAGGTGGCAGAAAATGGAGGATTTGAATCTAGGGGGAGAATAAGTAAAAAAAATATTTATACATTCTGTCGTTCAGCTCTAATTGCTTCAAAGATTATTTATTTTTCATTTTTTTGGAAAATAGCTTGCAGCTTCTTAACATATTTTTCAAAGAAGGAGCTGGAAGGCATAATAAAAAGCAAGCAGGGATATGCTTTCCGAATAGACTGAAATAATTAATGTGAGAATGCTTCCGCTTGAGCATTTTTTATGAACAAAAAATACATTATTTTTGCTTTTAAATTGGAGATAATTTGTTACACGGAAGTGGTGGTTTCTTTAATCTTGAAATAATGCTAATTACAATGGTATTTGGAATCTGAATTTTTGCAAAGCTATTCCCTTGTTTGTTGCTGATATAACGAAGCTACTTAAAGACTTCAGAGGCTTGTGGCACTGTCCCACCTTGCCTGTTGTCCCTCCTTGGCTTCCAGTCCCAGACCTCATTAATCCCCTGATTTGACTGTGTGTGGGTTTCATCTGCTCTAGTTCACAGCCACTCCAGAATCAGTTGGGTAGAACAATCCATGGTCTAAACATGATCATCAAATGCTTTCCAGAGAGTGACCAAAGCTCAGGTCACAGCTAAGCCTAAAGAAAGAGCGATATCTCTGCACACTACAGTGTACCTCAGCACATTTTCAGGAGGAAGGTAGATAGGTTTTGTCCATTTATTTTTGACTGAAAAGCAGCTTTTACTTATTTTACCTTTGTGTAATGTGGGATTGCCAGGGAGCTTAGCCATGGAGCTGCACTAGGCACCTGCACAAACACAGAGAGAAAGCAAAATCAATCTTTGTCCTGAAAAGCTAATAGTCCAAGTACATCTTTGCTCAGGTACATGATGTACCTGGACGCTCCCTTAGCATCCCTCTGAATTCAAATCAAGGTCAGTTTGATTTAGCACAGAGATGAGTCCTGCGGCTTGAGGTCCTGCACACTCCCTTTCCATCGCACGCGGCAGTGCAGGGCTCTTCCCAGAGGTGTTTGCCATGCTGCGGAGAAGCGCGGCGGGAATTCAGTGGGTGTATTTATCTCTGGAAAGCAAATGCAGGCGCTGTTTCTGCAGCCACAGAGTTTCATTTGGCAGAGGAACTGGTGCTTATCCACCAGGCAAGCCTGACACTCCCTTGTCTCTAATCAGGGTTGTGTACACAAACAGAAACAACACACTGCAGGTACATGTATGCACTGTGTTCCTTTCTCCAGGCATCTTTCATTATTCAGCATGTTTTCACTGCTGAACAACAAATTGTTAGTGGTGTAACAAGACAGGAACATGTGTTTGAGTATGGTGTGTTACCTGCAAAGCCTGGCACTTGCTCTGCTGAGCTGCAGTTCCCTAATCTAGTGGGGTCAAAACAGCAGCTAAAAGAGCAATGCAGCTTATGGTGGTATTGAGAATAGGTAGATGAGAAAGCCTGCATCTTTCAGGGCTAGATAATAAGATGAAGATGATGAGAAGCCATATTTTTGAGTAATTTTTCTGAACCAATATTTCCTCTGCTCTATAAAATACAAATATAGTCTGGAATAAGGAGCCAGGTGAGGTCCCAGGTAAAATGACTTCCAGGTTCTAGACCTGAGTTTCCAGCAGGCTGACATCAATGTGATCAAAGGAAAAGCAGGGTGCAGAGGAAACTGATTATAATGAGGTTTTTTTCAGCTGTGCTGAACTTCGAGAGCAAAACATCTGCAATGATACGTCAGGAAAATAGGCCAAGCTTTTATTTTGAAGAGTGCTAGCTAGGTCTGAAGTAGGAAGATGGATGGACCTGTGAATCATCAGCATAGAGGTAGTAGTTAAATCTGTGTTTTCAGATGAAAGTGGATAAGGCCAAGCCTCTAAAAGAAAATCCAGAATAGGTTTGAGAGATGAACCAGCAGAAAAGAGAGATGTAAGACCAAGAAACAGGTTTTAAGAAGGATGGAGATGAAGGGCATTCACGGTTCGAACCAAGACAGGCACATGTTCTCAGGAGGTCACCTGGTGCATCTCTCTGCCTTACAGCAAGATCAATTATCCTCCCGTCTTTCCTTTCAGTCTGTCTGCCCTACTCTGGAAGGCCTCCAACAGTGGAGATCCCACAACCTCCGCAGGCAGTCTACCTTAGTGCTTTATTATCCTGATTGTTATGAAAGTTTCCTGATGTCTAACCAGAATTCTTCCCTGTAATTTAAGCCCATTATGTCATGTCCTTTCTATTATGCACAGATTGTTTCTGTCTTCCCTGCTGCTGTTTCTTCTATAATTACTTTCATGTCCCCTCTCAAGCGCTTACCATTTAGGCTAAACAACCTTGCTGATCTAATCTGGCCTGCCAGGTCTGGGTTTCTAGACTTTGTACTCAGCCTCCTCTCCAAACAAGCAACATCTTTTCTTGAAATAAGGACACTAACCCAGGAAAACATGATCCGACAGGGTCTGTGGCACTGTTGAGAGAAGGGATTACTTCCCATGTCTCACAGGCGATAGGTCTGTTTGAACACTGCAACTCTGAAACTACCTTTGTGACAGCAGGATGCCAGTGCTGACTCCCAGCCAGGTCGTGATCAGCAATGGTCCCCGATCAGTCAGTTTTTCCTCTGTGTAATTTAGTAGCTTGTTATGCCTAAATACTGTCAATTTGCACCCATAAGACTTTCATTTCTGTCCTCAGAGGGAGTCTGCTCAGAAAGATCATCCAGTTGAAGACACAGTGCATCTCTCTTCTGTATTTTTTACACATTGATTTCTGATCTTGCTTCTTTAGAGAAAATTATGAAAATCTATCAATCTAAAATAAAATTATTTTTCCATCAGGCTTTAATGCCTATTGCATGTGGGCCCAAAAGACATTTAAAATTTCCATTATTTACAACTTCTGGAGTCTATGAAAGATTCAGAATGACATTTTGTAAACAATATATATTTTTCCTTTTTTTAAACTTTTCCAAATTTCTTGTTTGTAATAGGACATTCCTCTATTTTATACATATTTGTTTAAAGAGCTCAGTTGTGGTGTTTTTAATCTATCAGTCTTTGGACACTTTCCATGACCAAAAGTGAATATTCATGTTTTCTTATATAAATATCCCTTTCACAAAACATACAGAAAATTATAGATTTCCAGCTCATGCAATGGCCCAGCATGACTTTATATCTTCCCCAAACCACTTGTCCCATCAGACACTCAGCACAGCAGCCTACTCTATTGGAGCAAAACAGCCTGCATTTACAGTTTCCCTTTTTTTCCTAGCTATTATCTTTAGAAGTCTACTTGTGTTGGCAACTCTTACTGCTATGTAATAATTTACTAGCTACCAGCACCCCAGCACGTCTGCGATGTTATAGCAGCACAATCATTAGTTTCGATTCTGCAGTGGCAGGATGTGACAGAGAGTCTACGATTTCGGATGATTCTGGTGTCAACTAACTGTGACACTCCATCAAACTCTGCATCCTTAATGTCATGAAGAGTTACATCCTTTCATGGGTGATAAAGCATGGGTATTCCGACAACCCTGGTTTAAGTGTCCTCATTGGCCTCGCTAGGCTCTTGTCACTTCATTGTTTTATAACTTAAATTGTCTCATATTGAAAATGAGGATTCAATTTGAGATTTTATTGTTAACCTTTAAGAGCCTTGGAGCTCAAAGTCTACTTAAGAGCTAAGTGAAGTTTATGTTCCAATTCTTAATCTACCTTCAGTTACAGATTTCTGCACATGTACCCCATTGTTTCCTGATAGCTGTCTGAAAACTTTTCAGTTTTTAGTGACAAAAGAGAATGAATGTAGATCTTCAGGTGTTTCAGGGGAGGTTTTTAAAGATAGATTCATTTTTTCTTCTGTTTGTTTGAATCTTGCCACTTGTTTCACCTTAGAATTTTATGTTAGGGCTGGAAAGAATTGTTCTTCTTGCCCAGCCTCCTCTTTGAGGGAAATTCTGTTAAAAAAACAAAAATTCAATGAGGCTTCCAAAGGGCAAATGCTAACTTTTAAATTTAAACTGCTTTAAATTTTAGTTTATAACAGGAATCTTCTTTGTTCTTCAAGTGGTCATTTTCCTTTCATTAAAATCAGTTATTATCACAGAAAGCATGCTCTTTATGAAATAACATTTCAGTAGTCAAAACCCCAATTTTCCCTAAGGAAATATTTCAAGGGAAAACTTTTTACATGCCCTACTTAGCACCAAGTCTTCCCATTTGAACACCTCCACAAGTGGCCAAAGTTTCAAAAGAGATGCTCTTCCACTTAGGCACCCGAAGGAAGCGTTTGAATTCTGAGAAGCTTTTGAAACATCAGGCCACCTTGTTTGAGGCATGTGAGAGAAAGACGTGCCCTTTTCAAGATGTAGCTCCAATGACAGGTCCTTAAGAACTTTTGAAAAATTCCCCTTTAAGAAGAAGAGGATTAGATCAAGGCTTGAATATTCCATACATAAATACAGCCGTAACTCTGAAATCCATCTCTGTTGCACATGTTTATACACTATTACAGCTTGCTTTATCTTTGGTGTTTTCAGTACAGGTATTTTACACATGGACTTGAATGGATCACAACCAAGCTATCTGCAGAACAGCATGAAGATTATTGCTGTTGAGAAGGATGTTGTTTTTGTTGCACTGAAACATACCTAATTTCTGTTTGTGCAGATGAGATTTCTTGAGGCTAGGGCTGACATCCAGCATGCCATTAGGTATGGAAAGAGGTCCATTGTGCTCCAAACTGGCAGCGAGCTTGCAAAAACTAAACTTAAAGAGAGGTGGATCCAAGCCAATCCCACTGTCAGCTCTCAGATCTACTCCCCTTTTCTTTCCCTGGAACAAGAAACCTTTTGCCCTTCCATTTTGTAAGGCATAAAGTAACTTCTTAATTAGGATTTTTTTTTCTTCCCCTGCTGGAAAAAGTATTAACAAAGATTATTGTCAAAGCATAAAGCTGCTTCCTCTTTATCTGTCACAATGCTGCTACAGAAAAATCAAGAGGTTCACAGACCTCTAAGTCAAGATGCTGCACAGTATTTGCAATAATAGCTCAGAGGATACCATGAAATTGTGAGCTTTCAATCATGCTAAAGAGCACTCCCCCTTTCTTTGTATCACCCCTCCCTGTTTTAACTATGCTGTGTAGTTCCATCAGACTCAATTATTTTTTTTTGCTAATATAATCAGGTCTGGCCACTTCACTATAAAACAACCTGTTGCTGCAAATATCAGTTTGGATGCACTTCATGGGATGCTAAGAAAATACTAAACTTGAGGAAGGTCTCCTGACATTTCCACAAGGCTCTGCAGGCAAGTCAACAAAACCTCATTGTCAATAACATCAAGGACTGTTGACAGATCTAATAAAATCAACATAGATTTATTTTCTGTGGCTATTGCCAAGCAGAGATCAGCAAAAGATAACTACCCTTATATAAAACTCATTTAAAGCCAGCACAAAAGGGATGAAGGATGCTTGTGAAAGACATAAACAGCCACCTTCTGCTTGCATCATCCCACAGATACTACAGAGATTAAAAATTCCTGTCAATATACAGGCTAAAATCACCCGCTGTGAACAAACTCATGAATTACAAAGAACTGACCATAGAGTCATCAAACCAGAAGATTTTATCAGAGTGCTTTGCTGACTCCTCTCTGCTGTAAACTCCTCACACCAATCACGACGAAGGCAATAGCATCAAACAAAAAATGCAGCAAGGACACATGTGAAATCAGGGGGGAGATTTTCACATCCATCTCTGCTATGAAGACAAAAATGTTGGTTTTGTGCTGCACATCAGAAGGGTGATCTGATAAAGCACTTTGCTATAAGCCCTTCTGGAAAGATAAGCCCAACTGGTATGGTAACAATAAACAAGATAGAACAAGCACAAATCCCAAACAAACAAGCAACCCCTCACACATCACAATGTACCTGTGAAGAACTTAACAGACTGTGGATGTATTTAGTCTGATTACCAGAACTGTTTTCCCCATATGTATATATATATATTTACATATACATGCATATAATTATTTTCAGATGGTCAGGTCAGATAAGACCCAGGACACAAATTTCAACTGATTTTCCTGTTGTACCTAGGTGCTATATTTAAAAATGGCTTTATGTTGGCTACTTTCCAAACTTCATAGATCTTCCTGAACTAATAACCTACTCTAAGTGGAGAAGATAAGTCTGATGATGAAAAGGAAGAGTACTAACATGTCCTCTTTGATTCTGAGTAGATCAGTTAGGACTGAATTCAGCTGACTCATCTGGATGGCAAAAGGAAGGGTGGAGATGCTTCCAGTATGGGCTGAGAGACAATTCTGTTACAAGCAGAGCTCTCTCTTTTGAAAGCTGCAAAGTATCTGCTAGCAATACATCTACTACTCATCAGCTAAACCACAGTAAACATTGATACAGTGATTTTGAAATTATTTCCTCTACAGGATAAATAGAGCTGGAGTGTGCTCATATATTTCTTAACAGGAAATAAGTCAAACCCCATGGTTTTGTAGTTTCTTGCTACAAAACACTGCATAAGAATGGAAATCTCTAGTGATCCTCAGTGAGTTTGGAGAAGTCACTGGAGCATCTCTGGACCAAATTACTAAAACCCCTATGGCGCTGTATGTACTATCTCACTGGCATTATCTAAGACTAAAATTTTGGGGATTGCTTCTATCCATGGCTCCTGCCAAGCAACATTCAATGAGCTGTCATCAAAAGACACACAGAATAATTTTATGTTTAAAATTAATTTTAACAATGAAAATATAAATAAAATAAGAATAATTAAAATATTAATAAAATTTCATTTAATAACTA
>NW_009918565.1:0-2444 GCF_000696875.1 Nestor notabilis
GACAGTGGCTTAGCAACTTCATTTGCCAGGTAAATATACAATATCTTAAAAAGCGTTTGAGAAATCATGTTCCTCCTTTTCACCATTAAATGACTAAAAAACACTGGAGTGATACATGAGTTAAATAGATTATAATAGAATACATTTTAATGTAATTTCATGTAATTTTTTAATATAGTTAACAGTATTTTAATTTGGGTGTAGTGTTTTACTTATACCGTGGCATCCCATCTGTTTTGTTTTGTAGGTAAATATGTCTATCTGCACAATCAGCACATACACTGCACTCGAAAAATTAATAATTCTTTTTTTCTGTATTTATTTTATTCATATTTCATATTAAACCTGTATCTCCTGTTTTCCTAAGAAAATACACCATAGTATCTTTTCTGCTTCCCTTCATCCTTCTATTGTTTGGAAATTAGATTTTCCATTTTTCTGAAATATTTAACTGGAATTGCTTTAGTTTGTCCATGGGGACTAGAAAAAAGTAGTTGTCTACAGATTTCAAACATTGATAAGACATCCTGTCATAGCCTGTGTAGACTGGGGTGTGCAGTATTACCCAACATTGCTCATTTTTTCGAGTTGGCACAGTTTGGAAGTTGCTTCGATTAGGAGCTGGCTCTGCCTACAAGCGATGGCAGAGAGGAAAAAGCTTTCTGGGCCCAGTTGGCATGTGATGCTGCCACCTTTCGCTTGTCACTGGGACCAGCATCTGGCTGAGCGTCTCTATTTCCACAGCGCCACACCGTGGTGGTTTAAAATAAGTTGTTTGACTCAAGATGCTGATCTCACCTCAGAAGTAGTGAAAACTAGTAAGAGAGTTTCTTCCCTTCTTCTGCTAGATGCGTATGTCCAGGGAATACTCTAGTGTCCTTCCAGACCTGGTGGCAAAAAGTGTCTTGTATTCCTGCAATCAAATTATGTATGCACTTGTTCAGAATTAATGAAATAATGTGAGGCCTATGTCACGGTTTAGATGCTTAGAATTGTGTAGAGGTGCTTGAGCTTAGAAAACCTCCTAAAATCCTTTTCAGAGAAACTACAGGATGGAAGGAACTGCAGGATGGCCCCCAACCTGCCAGTGAGGAGTGGAACCTGAAGTGAATGCTGCACCCAGGTGTTCCTTCCATTTTTATTCTACTGCTCCCACTAGAACTCAATAAGGAACAAATATGTATGAAATATAAGCATTCAGGACCGTCATCTTCTTCTGATCATGTCACCTTCATTTTACTGTCTACTTTGTCATTTTCCTTTCTTGCCTCCTCCACCCCCCTCCCCCCTGTTTACCTCTCTCTAGTTAAATTCAGCAAATAAACATGTGGCCATAGAATGAACCAATATTTACTGTTATCAAATTGTTTATTTTTGTATGCCTTCTTCAGCCTAAGTCTGGTTTTCAGTCTGTAATATATTTGGTTGGGTTTGAAATTTTTTTGCAGTGCCTAACTGAATGGGACCTCTTTGTGAGTAGTTCTATACATGCTAAAACAGTAAACATAAGGTAGATTTTTCTGGCCCTGAAATCTACAGACTGTTTAAATCCTGAATTTATATATTTTCATTTACTTAAGTAAAAATTAATAAATTTACAATTATTCACAATTCTAAGTGCACCAATACATTATTATTAACACAATAAAATCATGTCAACAATTCAACAATAAGGTCTTCACTGAGAATTTTGGTTTCCTGCAGCTTTAAAACAGTTTAGGATCTCTTTTTTCTCATATATGCATATTTAAATATATTTGTGTCTGTTACTTCTTTTTCCTGCTATTTTTTTTTCTTATACTTCTGACAGTTTTCAGTGGCATCTGAGAAAGTGTTAACTTCCTCAATCTGTGGAACAGAGGCTTAATCTGAGACAATAGGGCCTCCTATAGATCTATCACTCTTATGTGTGCCCACATTATTCAGCTGTACCATGAAAAGATTCCTATGAAATTACATATATATACACATATTGTCATGGTTTAAGCCCAGCAGGTAATTCAGAACCATGCAGCCACTCACTCACTGTCCGCCTTCTTCCTTCCCTCTCTCCTGGAGGGATGGGGAGGAGAATTGGAGGAATGTAACTCCCACAGGTTGAGATAAGAGCAGTCCAGTAACTAAGGTATAATACAAACTCACTACTGCTACCACCAATAATAATAATGATAAGGGAAATAACAAGGGGAGAGGATACAATTGCTCACCACCCACTGACCGATACCCAGCCCAACCTGAGCAGTGATCTGACTCTTTGACAGTTCATTATATGGTGGAGCCTCTTCAGCACATATCACCTCCTCTTCTGGTGACATCCCAAAGTCTTTGCCCTCTGGCCAGTCCATGATGACTTCTAGAATTCCTGGACAACTGGGATTTCCTATTTGAGCTCGTTGTGTCAGGAGGGCGGCCAACTTACTGCATGTAGCATCAGTCGCATGATG
>NW_009918566.1:0-22913 GCF_000696875.1 Nestor notabilis
CAAAACTCGAGATGTTCCTTGGAAAACATCGCACACATCTCGCTTAGCGCGGGGCCGCGTAATCGTCCCGGGGACCTCGCAAGATAGGGCCCCATGGGGGAGTAATACTTGTCTCTGGCAGGAGAGACACGTCACAAGGGAGCGGCACGGAGCTCTGATGTGAGCATGTATCCTGGTACCCCACGGAAGCATCAGGCTGTACCTTCCCCGGTGTGTTTGTTTTGGTTTACCTGAGGGGTATCAGAACACACTGCCAGGGGCCCTGCCCTGAGTCAGCTGAGGAACTACAACAGAGTCAGTTTTAGTGACCTCAACCATCGGACCTCCCCAGCTCCCCGAGCCACTTTGAACCTGTGGGGTGATGATGTTAAGGCAGAAGTGCCATAAGAAGGGGTGTAGATGAAGTTGCAGGCAAAAAACACCTCCCTTATGAAGACAGGGTAAGAAAGTTGGGGCTGTTCTGCGTGGACACCTCAGAGCAGCCTCCCAATACCTGCAGGGGGCCTACAAGGATACTGGAGAGGGTCCTTCCTCAGGGACTGTGGTGATAGGACAAGGGGTAATGGATTTAAACTGAAACAGGGGAAGTTCAGGTTAGATATAAGGAAGAAGCTCTTCCCTGTGAGGATGCTGAGGTGCTGGCACAGGGTGCCCAGAGAAGCAGTGGCTGCCCTGTCACTGGCAGTGTTCGAGGCCAGATTGGTCAGAGCCTTGGGCAATGTGGTCTAGTGTGAGGTGTCTCTGCCCATGACTGGGGGTGTGGAACTGTATATCTTAAGGTCCTTTCCAACCCAACCCGTTCTATGATTCTGTGAAAACAGATCTGAATTACCCTTTACAAATACAAAATGTGGTCGTTTTACCCTGCTCAGTCATGGTCTGCTGCCTGCACACATGCATAAGGCAGAGTTCATAAGTCTGTAAGGATTTCATGCAAAAGCAAAAGGAAAGGTTTAGTAAAGGCCTGGTCAAGGTAGCTGCAGGAACCAGGTTCAGAGGAGTTAAAAGAACAAAAGCAGGTCATAAATGGGAGGCAAGTTACAGGTGCAACTCTTCTCAAAGTAGGGTGTTTTTCACCTTTTAAAATTACCACTGGAGCCTTGAGTACTTCTAGATTATGGAGAGCAGAGTGTGTTTAGCAAACCTGGCAGATGAGACTGAATCCCAGCCAAGGAAACATAAAGGCAGAGGAAAGGACAGGTCAGTTCAGCCTGCTGAGGATGGAGAGGACTTCCAAGGGGCAAGACAGTGTCCCCAGATTGTGGTAGGAATTCAGCTGCCTGCTGAATTCAAGCTGCAGGCAGCAGTTGCCTGCGGTGAAACCCCCAGCCACGTTCCAGAAGGGTGAGGAATCCAGCCTGCAGGTGTGAATACACAAGAAAGTGGGAGAGAAGGCATCAAGGCATATGTCCTGCAGGCAGACAGCAGGCACAGAGCCAAGAGTGGCTTCCACTGCCATCAATGCTGCCAATGCCCATGAGTGGGGTGCCCTTGATCCCAGTCCCAGCAGCTGCTGGTATCTGACCAGAGCAGGTTTGATAATGGTAATACCAGGCCTGTAGATCTGTTATCAGTCTTACACATTGCTTTGAGTGTTTTGAATCTGGGGGGAATTATGCTGGCTTGTGAAAAAAACATCTTAAGTCCAGCTGGACACACTGAATTAAAGAAGGTTAGCACTCAGCTTCTGGTCTGAGTGTGGTGTAGTGTGGAAATTAAGCCCTCAAGAGAGGCTAATTTGGGAGGATTCCAAGGAAGGAAAGCAGCTGAACTAGTAAAGCACTCTGACCGTCAATGTCAGACACAGGTCTGAGTGGGGCAAAAAATTCCAGGTTAATAAACTGCTTGGGTCAGTCAGGTTATCTGAAGTTAACTGATCAAGGTGAAGGAAACTGTCTTCTATATGAGATTAACTCTCTGATCACTTCCTACACACAGTCCTAGCATCCAAGCTATGAATCACACCTTGCTGCATCTTTTTACCTAACATACCAGAGAAAAAAGGCTTTCCCATCTGTCCACCCAGCTAAACTCTTCCATCAACTTAGGTTTTTGCTTCCTCTTCCCTGTTTTTTTACAAATAGGGCCCATGATAATGCCATGCAGCAGACAGCTGGACCCTGCTCACTAGTCTTGTAGTAGTGAAAAACAGAATAAAGTGAGAAAATCTGCCATGAGGTAATAAAAATCAAAGAGCCAGTATGAGACAAAGGTACCAAAGAGAGGAGGTATATGAATCAATGATACTACAATGCACTCCAACCAGTACAGCAACTAAACCTAACATTTCATGTTGTTACTGCAGGATCAACAGGCTTCGACTGGTCTGTTGGCCATTTCAGCTGCCGTATAGTTTTGATCTGGTAAAGTAAAATATCTTCAAATATATTCAAGTCTTCACTTGTTAAATTGCTTTCACACAACGGAAAAAAAAAAGATCAGTCCATGAAGACTTTTGTTCTTCAGTCTTTTTGCCCTTTGCTTCACTCTTCTCTGCCAATTGCTAGTTTTTCTTTTGCTTTAAAAGACTGAGCAGAAGCTTCCAATTTCTTTATAAAAATGTGTCTTTGTGTTTAGCTCATTGCAAGGAAGTGACATTTCTGTAGGTTTTGTAGTTTATGATGACCTTTCCAAATTCTAAAGCATCTGTGTCTAAACCATGATGAAGTTTTGTATTTCTTCAGTTGTGTGCTTGTTTTGACTTCCCTACTCTTTACCAAAGTCTAAGACTAACTTTTCATCCTTTGGTTCTGTAATACTGGCTAATATGCACATCCCTGTAAGTCTGTCAGTGATTTTCCACACTGCAGTGTTGTTGCTTTGTAGCTGAACAACATTAAATATAGAACTATAGTGAATTAGTTGTTTTTGTGAGCCTGTGCTACACTATATAGATTCTGCATCTATTGGTGCTTTCTCAGAGATGCCCAGAACATTCTCAGAAGTGCCTTGTGCTGAAACCTAAGGGTTTTCACAAGAATCAGGCATTTCCTGTACTCTGCCTTGTCTTTGATCAACTACTAATGTAAGTGGGAGCTTGTGGTGCAAAAGTACTCGATTGTCAACACTAAAGTCACTGTATTTCTACAAACCAACATTTCTGGAAAATTATTAGGGTAGTTCACATCTTCCAAAGGTAGACAAAGTAAGTCCTTTTGAAGTACAGTTCCACATCCACGTATTATTTCTTCCTTCTTGAAATGACTGCAGTGATCCCTTCTAGCACCACAGTCTGGGCACAGGGTCAATTGCAATCATTATTTGCTAAACCTCTTCTTCAGTTTTCTCTCAAACATGTTCCAGTCTTTCCTCTGGCCCCCAGGTTCCATGGAAAGTCTAACATAACTCAAAACAGCATGCACATTCTCTCAAAGCTAATGGTGACTGAAGTCCCATGAGCACATTCTTTGTGAAATCTAGTTTCTCGTTGCTCTTGTGACTGTGTCCATGTTTCTTATCCTATCCCTCTTATCATTACTTTCTTGGAAGAGACTCCACCCCCAGCCAAGCTTCGCCAGAAGACCAAAGTCCATTTCCCCGCTCTATATATCTCTTCCCTGTTTTGCTGAATTTAGGTAAACATATATTTTAATATCATTTCTATGTGGACAACTCACAAGTCAACCTCTCCAGATCTCAATTTGTTCCAAATAACCCTTAAACTTAGATCCTCATGAGGAAGTCTAGCCTTGCTCATCCTCAGTGCGGCTATAGCAGGATGATTCTATGCACGGTCTTACACTCTGAATTCTCCTTACATCCTCTTATCCAGTTCGGAATTCACACCTTTTTGTATTCTTTCTGTGTATCATTTCAAAGATACGGACGTTGCCATCCATTAGCTCAGCTAAAGTATTCCAGCTAGGCATTGTCTTGTTTTCTTGTCTCTGGTTCTCACAAACGCAGTCTTGCATCTTTCAAGTCCATTCAAAGTGATTCTGGACAGATAACCTTTTGGGTGCAATTGCCCTTGCTGTGTCATTTCAAACTTTGCATCATCCTAGCCTTTCCTGACGTGCCTTCTCCCTATCCTAGAATTTCTGATTCATTGCTAAGACACTACCTCCTCCTACACCCAGTTGGCCTATAATACCAGCCTGCAGCACCTATTTATTAATGTTTCAAGTACTTCCATGCTTTCTTGTGTGCTTCCCTGAGGCATGAAAGGACTTGCACATCAAAAAGGAATTTTGGAACCGTGAAAGAGCATTAGACTATACCAGTAAATTTGCAGCTATGAAAACTGAACTTACTCATGGCAACTTCTGTGCAGGGACACAAAATGGGTGTAAATATCAGCTTGTAAAAGAAAATGTTAGATCTATGAGTGTGTAGTGGGATCAGCAGCAGCAGCACTGCCATTCTTTAGCTGAGAAAGTGAAAATAACTTTTCTGAAGATGCTCAGAAATAAGGGCTAAGAGTTGCATGACTTCAGGACCATGAGATCAAATAGTTTCTTGTACCATATGCTGGAAGGACCATCCTGAAATCACTGGAATCTGTTAAATATATGGAAGAGATTGTGTAACAAGGTGAATATATCATATCATCTGTATGGTGGTCTGGGCTTGCATATGATGAGACTTGGTGACTGAGGTTGTCCCTGGAAATAAAAATCAAGCTGATCATTCAGATGGGCACAAATCTCCCACATTTGATGTTTTACATCCAAGCACAATCTGCTTTAAAAGAAAAACAGGATTTATGCTCCATCCTAAAACTAGAATTGCTAAGATATCTTTACGATAATGGAGATGAGAAATTTCTAAGTAAATAAATTATAGCTTCCCATTGCCAAACGTTTATTACAGAAATGTGTCATGATAAAGATGTTCAACATTATAAAAAACAAGTCAGAGTCCTCTTAGAAACATAATTAGATAACATGTCGCCCATTGCCACTGGATTGACAACACGTAACAGTGGTACATCAATCAATATTTGAAAGACTCATGTTTTCCTTAAAACTCCAGCCCAAGTCTGGTAACCACTACAGGAGAGCAAGCAAATCACCTTCATATTTCATAGAGAAGTGTTCTTCCATTCTGGAGAGGGCAGATTAAAATTTGGCTAGAAGAGAAATTTGCTTCTTTACAGCTATGTTTTGGAATATCTGCATGTCACTCACTTCCTCTACACAGGTCTTTATGCCTGTCTCAAGGAGCCTCCCTGCGGACATATGGGCCCAACTGCACTGATTACTTTGCAGAACTGGGGGTTAGAAATTACAAAGCCACATGCTTTATAATGGTAAACTCACTAACTTATCCTAGTGTTGTTCAATGATCTTCTCCTTCCCAGCAGGACCCATCTGTCACCATTTCACTAACTCCATATTTTAATGAGATCCAGTTTTACTCTTTGCTTTCAAGTGATTTTATTCTATACCTGTACATAGAAAAATCAAAAGGGGCTTCTAGTATAAGAAAATCAGTCACAATTATGTAGAAAACTGAAGGGCTCTTGCATATATTGCCATTTGACATTTAACCATTGCATTGTTGATAGTTCTGTATTATCTTCATTCCACACTAAAAGAGCAATTGAAAGACATTTCTATTTAGAAAGAGAAAAAAACAAACAAACAAACAAACATGAATGAAAGGTGGACATTCAAGTCTAAACAGCCTTAGAACTACAACAAGCTGATAAGCCAGTTCTTTGGAAGTATAATCTTCAGTTAAAATATTTTCATTACACTCATGCTACTGAATTAGACTTGGTTCATGCACAGTCAGTGAAGAATTCTGCTGTTAAAAGAGAATATACCACTTGATGTGGTATATTCACAGATGTGGTATAAAACAGAGCCAGCTCTCACATTAGCAGCTCCTTTCATTAGCCCAGCCACATGTCTGGAGGGAAGAAATGCTCTACACAAACAGAAGCTCTCCCATGCTATACCTTTATTACCATATCCATCACCAGGATCTTGTAGGCTAGCTCAAGCTTGAGGATGGAGTTAAAAGCATCAAGGCAAATTGACCAGACGCAGTAGCTGCCGTTTAGCATGATACACCATGGACTGTATGACGTTCATGTACCAGTGCTCCCTTGTTCTAAATGAATAAAAAAAGCCAGATCACAGGCATCAGCAGCAGCAGCTACAGTGGGCAAATTCCTGACTTTGTTGCATCGATGCTATGCTCAGCCAATAAATTCTTGGCATGCTGTTGTCTAGCAGACTGACATGTGCAGAAGGGAAAGCTACATTGTTGTGTCCCAAGCATTGTGTTCATCCTTGTTACCCTGTGAAGCCATTTGGGTGCCTATGAGGACTGGCAACAGTAAGACAGGGATTTCCCATCCACCTCTGTGCAGGTTGGAAGCCAAGCCATCGGAATAGCTTTCCATGAAAGATTATATTCATCACCCAAACACAAGGCCTTCTCTTGATTTGTCAGTCTGCCCATTAAGCTTTTCAGTGATCTTCTCCCTCACTTATCTAATACTTTCTTCCTCTCCCCCATCATTCCCTCCAAGATGTCTAAAGCCACCAGCCCTCAGGTGGCCATTGTTCTTCCTTCCCACAGTCTCTGAGCTGAGTTTGTGCTTGGGTCTGTAATTACACATACCTAAACATCAGGCTGGTACTGCAGGGCTTCCCTGCAGGTACTGCAATGGAAATTTATTCAGCAAAGGCCTGCATGGTGTCTCCAGACTGCCTCTAGTTAGTAGCTAGGACAGGCCTTATGCACCTTCTAATACCCTCCCCTCTCCCACTGCATGAGGCTTTCTAGACACGGATCTCAGCAGATCCCTACATGTATTGCAGCTCTGCCATGTGGGGCTGAGTAGTTTTCCACTGCTAGTCTAGGATTTCTCACATGTACTTAGGCATGTGTGAATAGTAAGCCTGAGCTTTTGGATGATACTGCATTTATTAAATTTAAAGTATGAATCAAAGTCATACATACACAATGAACCCAGAATTTGCTGGAAATGCTGTCAGGTTCAACTGACTGAATAGCAGACAGATAATTGACTCCAGTGCATCCTTATGGCATTGGCTCTACTTGATGGGTATGCAGCAACTGCGTGAGGTGTGTGTTTGAAACCCTTGTGACTTCTAGACATAGAGCTGCCCAGCTGGACTGACTATGCAGGAGACTTGCAGCCACCTGAATCTACTAGATACACTCAAAATCCTCCAGTTCCACCAAGGCTGAAATTCTGGATACCAATCCAGGACTTCTCTGGGGCAATCTAGGCATGTGACAACAAGTGAGGGAAAAAAGTTCTTCATCTGCTGCCTTTACTGGTCATGGTGACCTGTGTTTTCACTGCTCATGGATATGCCCAGAGATTAAACTGGGAACTTCTGCTCTACTGTATCTATGATTATATATCTATCTTCACCATCATTACAGATACCCTGTCATATAATGACACTGTCATTATAGAGTCTCTTTCTTTTCCCTTCCAGAAAAACACACACATGTGCACACCCTCTGACAGCTAAGAACACTAAGCCATCTCCCCTCAGAAAGAATGAAGCCAGCTTCATCCCTTCTCTCTCAAGCATGAATAAAAATCTGCTGACCTTACCTGAACATCTTCAGAGTCCTTTCATGCCTCAGAGAGCCTATCCAGCCTCCCTTTAAATGCTGTGTTTCATGTTCCATCCAATAGTTAAATAACCGCTGGCAGGTTAATAAAGTCCTTAAAGTGGAAATCACAAGTCCTAGTAAATATAGAAAAAAGAATAGGGCAGTGGAAAATGATGCTGGATCCTCCACTTAGGTCGCAACAACCCTATGTGATGCTGCAGGCTTGGGGAGGAGTGACTGGAAAGCTGCTCGGTGGAAAAGGACCTGGAGGTGTTGGTTGACATCTGGCTTAATATGAGCCAACAGTGTGCCCAGGAGGCCAAGGCAGCCAGCAGCATCCTGGCCTGTATCAGCACCAATGTGGCAGCAGGGCCAGGGCAGTGGTTGTCCCCCTGCACTGGGCACTGATGAGGCCACACTTGAATCCTCTGTTCAGTTCTGGGCCCCTCACTGCGAGAGAGACATTGAGGTGCTGGAGTGGGGCCAGAGAAGGGCAACGGAGCTGGTGCAGGGCCTGGAGCACAAGTGTGATGAGGAACAGCTGAGGGACCTGGGGGGTTTAGTCTGGAGTAGAGGAGGCTCAGGGGGGACCTTATCCCTCTCTACAGCTACCTGACAGGAGGTTGCAGTGAGGTGGAGTCAGTCCATTCTCTCAAGAAGCAAGAGACAGGATGAGAGGAAACAGCCTCAAGCTGCCCCAGAGGAGGTTTAGACTGGTGATTAGGAGAAACTTCCTCACCAAAAGGGTAGTCAGGCATTTAAGCAGGCTGCCCAGGGCAGAGTCACCATCCCTGGAGGTATTTCAAAGACATGTAGATGTGGTGCTTAGGCATGGTTTAGTGCTGGCTTTGATAGTGCTGGGTTTACAGTTGGTCTCAATGATCTTATGTTTGGGTTTTTTTGCAACCTAAATGATTCAATGTTTCTAAGATGTTGGATGAAAATTGCTAACCTCAGTAAAGAAAAAAAAATCATAAAACCAGAATTGCAAAGTCTCTGGGAGGCACTGTGTGAATAACCTGGCAAATTTAAAAATTAGGAGAGATGCTGATGAAATCTTGCAAAGTTCAGATTCAACCAGCACTTTCTGTTGTACATGAAAATCATTAGGGCTGGTAAAAAGGATGACAACTGAAGGAATCACACTGTTTTGGGGAGTACTGGTTGCATTTTGTATAGGGAGATAAAGGGGAACGTTGTTTTGAAATGCTAACACAAATGTAGGAAGAACATTACATCCATAAGCAGAAACGCTACCTATTTTCTTCGTAGAAGTTAGAAAAAAAAAGAGGAAGTAGGATTAGTTTCCACCCACACTGAAAAATTTTGCTGTTTGTTGTGGGGTTGGTTGGTTGGTTGGTTTGTTTTGTGGGGTTTTTTTGTGGTTTGATATGGGTTTTTTTCTAATTCAGGACTATTCATTAATGATCAGAAAAGCTGTGATTCATTAATGAAAGGAATACCTGAAAGAGCACTGAATCAAAATCCGAAAGGCCTTTAAAAGGCACAGATTACATGATACTAAGCAACCCGTTTTAAACTATTTCAGTAAGGATTAGAGAAAATGAAATAGCAAAGGAAATAAACATGCCAAACAATATCAGCAAAACAGCAGCTGGCAGGTGTAATAGAAAACATTCAAATGCCAAGGAAATCCCATCAATTGTAGTGATGAACCCAACTAGTTCATGAAGATATACTGTAGTGATAGGACAAGGGATAATGGGTTCAAACTTAAACAGGGGAAGTTTAGGTTAGATATGAGGAAGAAGCTCTTTACTGTAAGGGTGGCGAGGCACTGGCACAGGATGCCCAAGGAAGTTGTGAATGCTCCATCCCCGGCAGTGTTCAAGGCCATGTTGGACAGAGCCTTGGGTGACATGGTCTAGTGTGAAGTGTTCCTGCCCATGGCAGAGGGGTTGGAACTAGGTGATCTTAAGGTCCTTTCCAACCCTAACTATTCTATGATTCTACACAAGGCAGGAAAATATTTGCATTAAAGATGAAATGCCTGGGAATAAGCTCCTTATAAGCAGGACAAAGGAAGAATGTGCAAATTTTAAGAATACCTAATATAACCAGGCACAAGGTCCCTTCCAACCCTAACTATTCTATGATTCTATATTCCAATGCCTAAACCAGAAAGAACCATCAGGGAAAGCGAAAGCAGAAATAGAAATACCTGAAATAAAATTATTTACACACTGAACAAACGTGAAATGTCAAAGCGTAAGATGCCACCCATGAGGAGAAATCCCAGCCCCAGTAAGTGGGCAGCATCAGTTCAGAGAAAAGGCAAAAAGGTGAAATAAGGGTGCAGGGCACACCCAGGCAATGGACTAGACCCATCAAAATCCCAGGGCAAGCACATGTGTTTGGACTAAACAAGGTGTATGCAACTACAGATAATCAGTTACCTCAACAAACCTGACCCAGATCTGAGTGAGGCAGTTGCATCACACAGAGTTGTACTCGCAGGGAAGAGCTGTCTCTCAGAGGCAAAGGAATATGTACAGAAGGCCTTAAAGATCACTGTAACTCTAGAGTTTTTACAGTACTCAAGATGTGTTCTTCTGAGCTATTTGGCAGACATTGCCTCATGAAACTCTTTTATAGTGTGCTCTGCAGCCGTGGCATTTCTCTGCAGACACGACCTGTCTAGCTATTTCCAGGCCTGGTTTCCACCTGATGCTAGCTCCTACTCTGCCTGCTTTTGCACAGAGGAGCAATTCAGGCAGAGAGTCTGTTGTAAGTTGACATCCTCCCCAACCCATTGTTCTCCTATCTCAAGGTCTGTCAGCTTCTCAATTTATCAGCTGCATTTTTACGAGTTTATGACATCCCATGCCCATATTTCCTACCTCCTTTTTGCGATATTTGACTCAACTTGGGTTGCACCTACATGTCTGTGTGCAAGGATGTTCCAGGAATTCATTCTTCAGTGATTTTACTGTGAGGGTGGTGAGGCAGTGGCATAGGTTGCCCAGAGAAGTGGTAAATGCTCCATCCCTGGCAATGTTCAAGGCCAGGCTGGACGGTGTCTTGGGTGACACGGTCTAGTGTGAGGTGTCCCTGCCCATGGCAGGGGGTTGTAACTGTATGATCTTAAGGTCCTTTCCAATCCAAACCATTCTGTGATTCTATGATTCTGTGACTAAAATCTTCTAGCATCTGTT
The DNA here is from genome assembly GCF_000696875.1 of Nestor notabilis. Classification (NCBI taxonomy): domain Eukaryota; kingdom Metazoa; phylum Chordata; class Aves; order Psittaciformes; family Psittacidae; genus Nestor; species Nestor notabilis. The sequence continues at coordinate 10,728 of NW_009918566.1, forward strand.
TTAAATTTGGTTGGACTTATTTATAGCTATTCATTTTTGTTCAAATGCTACTGTTAAAGGACAAGCATTATCATTCAGGTTTCATGATTTCTTGTTAGGAAGACTTTGAAGTTTGATTTTGGCTGAATTTTTCTCATGGCAGAAATTCAAAGATTGTTCATGGATATCCCATAACAAACAATACAAATGTCTGTAACATTTGGTAAGAACCTGTGGCTGGAATAGTTCTGCTTATGCTATTTAACATTTTTTCATGTCTATTTACCTAATTACCAATAGGTAGAAGAGATGTACTGTTTCTATGAGACAGAAAGCTTTTAAGTACAGCTTATAGCACTCAACTTCATGTACAGTTGGTGACAGCATATAAATCTTAGATGTTCTCTGTCATCAACTACACTTCATATGCCTAACAGATATTATTTAACAATTAAAACGTATTAGGAAACGAATTTGTTGCACTTTAAAAACAAATTTAAGGTACAAAGGTACATATAGTCTTGACAGGGACCCTGGGAAGCAAAGGAATGAAAAGTTAGGACAAGCAACCTATTTCCACCTTCCACACCTCTCCCAAAGGCATATGCACTGTGAAAGTTACCCCCCAAATTCACAGCTCAGCTTCTCATCTTCACTTGCCTGTTGGTCCTCATTACCTGTTTCACCAGCCCATGCTGCCTCCAGGACACAGCATCAAATAGCCACACAGCCAGTCACACACAATTCTTTACTCCCACTTCCCTTTCTGTCAGCTCCTTCTTTTCTTAGAAATGTGCAGGCACTGCTGCACTCTGTACTCCCTGACATGAGGTATGATTAATGATAGCTCTTAAAAACTACAAATGCCTTTTATGTCAGCATGGCCAACAACTAGCATTTCATATGCTAGCAACTTCATCAGTCTTCAGGCAACAAACGATGACACATTCCCCACAGGTCAGAATAAATGTTCCACTGTGGGACTTCTTTATCATCACTAAGAGAGAAATGCACCTAAGAAGAAAGCACCCAAGATTCATTCTGAAAAATCCTTCCAAAATTCCCTTTAGTCTGCTTTTGTTCAGTGCTCCAGGACACAGATTGGGGAAGCAGGAGAAATACGTGCCTACACTGAACCCTTTTTTGGGAAAAAAGAAAAAAGAAGAAAGGTTGGAAAGTTGATATTAAACAAAAGATACATCATCAACAATATAGTTTTATCGTACCGATAATGCTCATTTTGGTTAGGCTGCATAAGGGTTTAAATTCTAATCCCTGGTTTGCAATTACTCGTAATTGTCTTGCGACAAAAATTTCCCATGCCTGGTTTATCCAGTTGCTGAATTTTCTTCTGTTAAGTTTAAGTAAAACCAGTGTTGGCCTCTTTCATCAGGAAAGCAGGGGGAATTCCTGCTTTGTTATACTCTTATCTCCAAAGTGTCTCAAACTTGAATGAGTTGACAACAAAGTTGTGACTTAATTAAGGGATGAGACTTTGACAATGTCTTGCTAAACGTACCCAGTCAGGGCATTTGTTCTGCAGCCAGGGTGCATTCAAGATGGCTTTTCCAGCCAAGAAAAAACACCCCATGGTTATATCAGATCCTCTGTCCCGATTTGCAGAGTTTCTCTGAGCTACTTGTCCATGAGCATGAAACATCAGCCAAAGTCTTCCACTCTTTTGCCAAGAAAGAGGGCATTTTCTTTCACAGCCATCTAAGGGAAACTGTGGACTACTTTGCCTATGGTTCTGAGCTATAGCTATCACAGTGGGAGACCTTGGGTTTTTCACAATTGCTCACATCACACATGGAGCTGCACCACAACATGGCCCTGATGAGCCCAAACCCACCTACCACCATGTGCTTAGTCACAGTGTGGCTGCCCAAAAGCAGATCTAAAGAAATCCACACCATATACCACCTGAGGAGCCCACTGCCCACTAATACCCACTTCTCAGTAATGAAACACAATTGCCCAGCCACAGCTTCTGCACTGCAAATAGATCCTGGGACCTGTTATTTAGCCAGTTAATAATCCAGTTAATGTGGGCTCTCTTCTCATTGCACTGTGCAAATTTTTTGATCAGTGTAATGAGGTACTAAATCAACTGCCTTATACACCTATATATCCTATATCCACGTTGTTGTCTTTATCAGTGTTACTTGCTGTCTTCCCAGCACAACTGTTTCATCTGACTAATTTCCCTTAAAAATATGCTAACTGATATTAGTTATAATCTTCCCCTTCAGGCCTTTCTCAGCTAATTCCTTAATCACTTTTCCTTTATTTTACCATGACTGAATCAGGCTAACTAACTTAAAATTAGCTACATCATTCTCATTCTCTCTGGATATGGACACAGTTTTATCACTAAGACTTGATTTTCTGATGTTCTTCCATCATTCCAAGATCTGTTACAAATTATCAGAGGTGCAGAAGTCATGTCACCCAATTCTTTTATGACTTAGGAGCAAATACTTTGGGCCTGCAGATTTAACAACGTTAGCAGCTGTTGCTTAACTTCAGTAATTGCTGGGTCAGAGATCACTTCATCAGTCTAATCTGATATGTATATATCACACTGCTTTCCTCCAAGTACAGTAAAGAAAATAGTATTCTGTCTTTTCTACACCATTAGAAGCAGTTTTGTCTGCTGTGTCTAGCTATGGCCAAACATTTCTGGGATTTTATGTTCAGGGTGTTTTTTTTTAATACTACTTTCCTTAAATATCTTAATATTGTCCCTTCACCTTCCAGCCAGAGACCTTCTTCTTTGGCAGCCTTCCCATATCAATTTTCCAAGATTTGTGGCTCCTCATTCATTGTTCCTACAACCTATTTCAATTTTTTCCATTGTTATAAATTATTTATTTCTAATCATGGCTTTCACATAGCAACTGAAAATGATACAGACAATATTCTTTTCTTTGTCAGTGAGTTTTGGACAGCTAATAAACCCTCCTCAAGAGCCACCATCTTCCATTTACGTTGTTCTGCCCAGATATATTTCCCCAACTGATTCTGCTTATGAGTTTCTTGAGATTTGATAAATTAAAACTTTTGAGAATGTCTGTGTTTGGGACTCTCCTGTGCTTGGCCATGCTGCATGTAATCAGGCCATGAACACTGCTTTCTTGGCAACCACCAACTTCCAGTCCAGCAACTTTCATCTTTATTCCTTGTAGTGAAGCCCAAAATATTTCCCTTATGCTGGTAAGGCTTTTAAGTGATGTAAGTGACATTTTATAGACTTTTTGGAACAAAGTGATTAGGTCACCATCCCTTTGAATGCAGAAGACAACATTAGATCTCATTTTAAAAGACGGTCTTTGATCTACTTCTGAGAAAATATTATCCAGCCTCCTCACAGGGAGGGTCAGCCTAGGTGAACAGGGAGGTCCCTTCTGGCCACAAAGAACAAGAAATTCTGTTTCTCTCTGAATCCTGAAGAAATATCTGAACAAAACCAAGAAACTCTATTGAGGTTTGATTGATAACTGCTAATCTTCTGGTTTTTAATTTCCCCATAACAGTGCAGGTTTGAATTCTGTCCATTGTAGAAACCTGCTTAGGTTTCTCATCAATGTAATTGCTTGTTTTCTAGCTCTTCTAAGCTAAAAGGTTGGCCCCTTTAATATTCCTCTTATTCTCTCCTTCCACCCTTCTATCTCAGTTGTATTTTCCTAGACAGTGTTAGCTGGCACATGGGTCTCTGTGCATTCGGGAATCTTCACTTCTGATTTCTCTCCTCTTGCAGGTGCACAACAACAACATGAATGGCAAACAACACAACTGAGAACATGAAAAATTCCAATTATACATCGGATTTTTTGTTTTGTTTTGGGTTGGGTTGGGGTTTTTTTACCTTGAAAGTGGTCAGATACTGGAAGAGGTTGTCCACAGTGGTTACAGGGTCTCCTTCTTAGGAGGTTGTTCAAGACCTGACTAAGCATGGCCCTGAGCAACCTGAACTAGACCTGCTTTGAGCCGGCATGTTCTCCTAGATGATCCCCAGAGGTTCATTCCAACCTAAATTATTCATGGTTCTACAGTCTACAGTCTTACCCTAAACCAAGGTAATTGTATCTTCCATATATAGTTCTACCTCTAAGACTCCTTTTTTCCTCTCTATCCTTCTTAATCACATCATAACCAGAGGTGTTAACATTCACATTGTTAACATCTGAGCAGGTCGATAACATTGATAATGTCAGTGAAATTAAAATGTCTTTTTATTAAGGCTGTTCCATTTCTTCAGGTCTTTTCCTCACCAGACTGCAACCCAATGCTTCGTAAAAACAAAGTAATTCAAAATATGTCTTATTTCAAATGTTAGTATGCTGCAGTAATGAAGTACTCTAATTCTGCTCATGACTTTTTATAGGATAAAAATAGTACATAGCTGAAATAATGCATTAAAGGAGGTGTTTGAATGGTACTAAACATAGGCAGATACATCTGTCTCAGTTAAGAGGTTTTGACGATACCATTCTTGCACAATACTAGTTTTGGTACATTGCTCCTTCAGGCCTATTTGAACAAATGCACTGGGCAAGGCAGGTATGATGTATGTGAGGATTTCTGAGCTTTGAAGCACTTACCTTTGCAATATAAATGTAAATCTAGTAAGTATTAGAAAAAAATAGTTTGTGGATTATATAATCCTTTTTTGGCACATTCTGATGGACTAAATATTTCAGAGCATTGCTAATAAACTCCACAGCTTTTCACTTGAATTTGCCAGAACTGTAATGAGGTAACAGAAGTACATTAAATAACCTTGAAGAAAATTTGAAGATCATTTGGCTGTTAGATGTAGTGCAGTTTCAAGGTGAAGCACTCTGAGTTCTAGAAGTTACAGTATTTCAAAGAGTAGATCCTAATGATGAAGAATGACAAAATATAATGGGAACTGCAGTGTGGACTGAATAGATTTTTGGGAGACCATAACTATACAAACAGTCCATCAAACCTCTGAAGTTACATATCATTAGAAATTCCTGGGTTTTTTTTCCTCGTTCATGCACTGTTAATATAGTACACACTCATACAAAGGCATGTATAGGCATCTAACGTAAGGGTCTTAAAAGATAAGGTAAGAAGAGTATAAGGTACTGTGATGAACACGAATACAAATCAAGAGATAGAGACAAATATTTAGCAGCAGAGTGACTGTAGCTTTTGTAACCTTACTGCATTGCTGAAAGAAAGAAAAACCTTATCCTGAGAGCCTTTTATAAGGATGATTACCTGTTAATAAACAAACAAGCTTAAAATACATTCTTATCCTAATAAAATAGTGTTTCCCACTAAGCTAAATAAAATCAAGCAAGATAATGCTCAAATTAACATTGCAACTGGAATAAAGTGAATGAATATATTTTTAAGATACAGGATGAAGTCAACAGCTGCATTTCAGATGAACACAAGTGGGATTCAGATTGTGAAACTACCTGTCTGAGCCTTAAAAATCCATAATAGTGGTAATATGACAGACTTCTTTCAGTATCTTTGAGGGAGCTGCTAGACTTTCCGAAATTGCTGTTTATTGAGCAACTTCTGCAATTTTCCATTATGCAATCTAATTGCTCTCATTTCATTCAAAATGGCTTAAAACCCCTTCTCCCATTTTGGCAAGCTAATATTCTCCAAACACCATTTCCAATCCTCACAATGCAATATGATTGAAGATAGCAATTTCTACATGTTTGGCTGCGTACAAGCTGCCATGCACACATGCTTAATCACAGATTCTAAAGGTTTCAAAAATAACTCACCAGTAGGCAAGCTATCTATGCACTAGTTTGCAGAGTCTTGAGCTGTCATCTGCTTTGGAATAGCCTCAGGACAGCAGTAGTCTGCATCTTGCTAGTCCAAGAGGAAATTACTTGTGCCATTTACTCTTCTGGATGGGATCCTTCTTTCTCTGTAACTCCCTAAATGTATTGAGGGATGTCCCATCTTGCATCTCTGAAATATGTTTCCTCTCCTTTTGCTGTGCCCTTTAAATTCAGGGGATTATCCTCAATTTAGCCCCATGTCAACCCCTGAAAACTCATCTCTTGTGCTGGCAGCTGCATACTGTCACCCTCTTTTACAGCAGTGATAGAAGGGTCTCAACATAGGCAGCTTTCAGGATGAGAAAGAGATTAATTACTGCACAGCTCTTTTATCAAATCCCACATAGGATAGAAGTGAGTTGATGAAGATGATGTCCATTTCTGTCATTTCCTCTGGCTGCTCAGTTTCATTGATGACCTAATTCACCAATGTGTTCTCTGACTTCATTGATGCTCCCAGTGCGCCTGTCAGTATTTTGTGCTCTCTCAATGATTCTTCAATCATTCTTGGTCCTATTAGCAGCAAAGTGTCAGGGAAGTAAAGTAATTTTGTTCACCCTAGCTAGAGGAAGGTCAGCCCTGGCAAAAGAATTGTCTTTAGTTCCAATAATGAGAAATTCAGTTGAGCATATATTTTCCTATGCTATGCTCATCGTTAAGCAGAGCATAGCATAGGAAAGTATGGAAAGACAGGTTTAAATACACAAGCTTAGTTTAAAAGGGGTTTATTATTTCACTGCTACCTCCAAGTGATGGCTTAAGAGAAACTGGTAATTCTCAATACTTATAAGAAAACCCACACAAAAGTGATTGTACATTCTCATCTTAACTTTTTATGTGATTATTTCTGTTTTTCAGCAACAAGTTCAAGTTATATATAAAAAGCAAACCATTTAAAAGAAGAATCCTCCATTTCACATGCCAGTCCTCTTTTGATAACATCTCCAGCCAGTGCACTTGCAGTGCAGAACAGACCACAGTCATGTTCTTTCATTTTCAGCCTTTTTTTCGTTTTATATTTTTATTTGGAAGACTCAAATATCACAAATCTTCCAGTTAGCATAACATAGAAAAAGAATGAGTGAGTCTATAGGATACATGGGCAGGAGCACTTCACTACATCAGTGTATATACAGGGTTAAGTGTTTGTAAGTTCATTGCCAGAATTAAATTTTTATAGATTTAATTCCCTTGTGTCGCATCAAAGAATCGTGTTTTGTTTAAACAAGTTGCTAAACCAGAAGTTGTGAGAAAGAAATCCTCTCCAAATGCACTTGATACTTTAATCTTCATCTCACAAAACTCAGGCACCATATACTAAACAAACCTTGCTCCCTGTTTAACTGGAATATCCTGTAGGACACAGCCAATTAAGCAACCTTGAGGACTGAAGCTTAGATGTAGTTCCCCTGCCCCATAACGGCAACTGCTTCTATCTCTGAATCAGAACTAAACAGGGTGTGCCTCGGCACTAATGCAGTTCTCCTTCCTGGACAACTGTTAGGACTTGCTAAAAAGGGCTCTGGGACCAGCAGAGTTTTAAATCTCTCTTTTCCCAGGCACTGCTGGACATTGCTCCTAGGAACTGCAGTAGCTACCTTCTGTTAGATTTCCTTTAATTGCCAGAAGTTTTTTCCATACTCTGATGTGAGAAGATGTGGGATGTTATTTTCAGCAAGCATTGGTAATCCCCTGCAACCAAAGACCTAACCAGAAGCAATGCAGGAGCTGCCTCTGGTCATGAGAGGAAGGAAGAAGTCTGTTGAGTTAGGGCCAAATCCACCAAAGTTTCTCAGTACCTAAGATGGCTCCTGGGCTGGATTTAAGTCATCCAAACGCAGACTGACAAACATGAAAGCCCCTTTTCAGCTGTACTTCACCAAGTTGTATTGGTCTCCAGGGTTTCAGGTTTCCCGGTGACAAAATCTGAGATGCTCAGAGAGGGTTTACTAATTCAGGCCCTAGCAAGACCCAGTCCCAACCAAGACTCAGGAGAAATAATTTCCTCTCTTTTGTCTTGTTTGATGGACTTGACACAGTTGGTTGTCTCAGAACACATTTATTGAATCAGTCTGTACACAACTGGATTGTGGGTGCTTAGTCCCTTTGAAGTGTGGTTACAAGGATGATGACTCTCTCTGCCTATTAGATTGGGACTACTTTTACAGCTGGTTAGACCCCTCAAGCAGAGGTGGAGAGGGAGCAAGACAATTCCTAGTCTTGCCTGTGAGATGTCTGTATGCTTCTGTCTCTCATGTTATGGAATACTTCTGTAGACAGCTCCTAAAACTGAAGTAGAAAGAGGAAATACTGCTTTACCTGTATGACGAGAGCACTCTCACAGAAGAGGTCATTCCTGGTCTTCTTTTCCCAGCCCCAGGCCACTGCCAATGCATTTGGCATAATAATATTTAACACAAAACTCCTAATACAATCCCAGGAGCAGCAACATGAATCCAAGTTCCCATGTCCCAAATGAAGTATTGGAAAATGGAGGTCATTCTGCTCCTTATCCTTCTCTGACCCAGAGACTTGGTAATTTTTTTGTGTAAAGTGGAATTAGTTCAGAAGTTTTTGGTCCTGCTCCAGGATGGTCTTCAGCCTGGTAGATGGAGTAGTCCTGCAGTATGAGTAAGTCAGAATTTTCTCATGTGAACCATAAACCTGGGCCTCCTGTGTCCTGATTGAATGATCTGGTTCCTAAAGAAAAGAAAGAGGATTTGCTTGCGCTCTTCTGATGGAGTGATGCATCCTGCTTTTTAAAAGGAGGTGATGAAGGTGCTTATTATCAGAAGAAGCTTCTAGACTGTGAATCGTAAGGGAAAGTAGGTACCCATTAGCACAGAATAAGAAAGCCACATCCTAGAAAGTGGTCAGATTGAAGACATATTTGTGCCAGATTCTCCCATAGACTCCTTTGTCAGTGTGACTGTTGTCAGCATTTCTGTTCTGAAGCACTGCACTCTCCCCATGAATGGTGCAAACTCTGTTTACCATTTCCTGTTTTCTGGATGTGGGCATAAAAAGCCTTAATTATAATAGCAGTCTTGCTGTAGCCAGGATAGTCTAAGTGAAGCAAGATTTGTAGAGATGATGTTTGCTATTGGAGCAACTCATATAACAGGAAAAAGAAAGCAGGATATCAGGCCTTTCTCCAAGCCTTTTCAAGCTCTTCCTGTTTTTTTCCACCAATACTTGGATCTAATAAAATATATATCTCTGTTACAGAACTTGTCTTACCAATTTATAGCAAAGAATGTATTACCACCTTTCCCAGGTATTGAAATTTGTCCCATACAACCCATTTGGGGAATACTCAATGCCAGGGTTGTTTTCATTTCTCAGCATAAGCTGTGACTCAGGCAGTATAAGCAATACGGTTTGGCTTCCCAGCCTGTCTGTGCTTTGTACCCACTGGCCACTTAGCAGAGGTTTTGTCCTTAGTGGTACCCAAAGACATTAGAGGGACTATGCTGAAACAATTTCACAATTGTACTTCCAGAGTCTCAAAATATCTCGTAACAGTACCCTGTTGTTTACTGTAACACACCTTTGTCTGGAGCTCATTTTGCTTTTTAATCAGTCAAGCATCATTTCTGAATTAGCATTTAACATACTGGGGTTAATGAAGAATGTCTTGGCATCCCTTATGGCTTTAACAGAAAACTGAAGACCTCCATAGGGCTGAGCGGGTTATCTCGCTGTAAACTGAGTTGTTCTTCCTGCTGTAGGTGCCACCACCCTGGATTTGGGCTGCTCATGATTTCTCACCTCTCTCCCAAGTGGGTGCTTCAGCCTTAGGCAATGGATCACACAGTTCCTCTGGAAGCTTTCTGCGGTTCCTAAGGAAGGCAGCACTTGCTCACTTTTGTTACCTCCTTCTCAGTGAAACCAAATACCATCTTTCTGAGAAAACCTCTCCACAGCCTCACATGAGTCAGTACACCAGATTTCTTGCCTTTGACCATTTTATCCCATGCTTTTCCCACTCTGGCAAGCATCTACAAAATGTCTGCCTACTATAACTAAAATCTACTTTTAACACTAATCTGGCAAGTAATACCTGTGTCAGCTTGGGCATCTGCTGAGCATGGGGGATGCAGCCTGAGCTGCTCACAGCATTCGCACCCGTGCTGTGGGTGGCAGGCAGATGTCCACATATGCTTCAGTTAATCTCTTGCACATCATCTTACTATAATGTGTTTTGCAGTATCACAAGCAGCTCCAGATTGGCAAATCATTTTAACCTTCATCCCTGCTGCACATTGGGAATTTCAGGAAGGCTCTGTGCAGTCCATAGCATCTTGTCCTTGCTGCTATGTATCTCCAGGGAAAACCTCTACAGAGCTGGAATCTAGGCTCAAAGGAAACATCTTTCCAGATACCTGTCAGCTTTTAGGGTTGTGCTGTATTAGAAATACATACAATGCTTAGTGTGACCTATTTCAACAAAGAATGTGGTTCTATATACACTAATGTGGAGATCTATTTTCAATCCTTACTTGGTGTCTTCACATTGTTTTTGCAATTTCAAGGTTTTTTCCTTCAGCAACAGACAAAAAGATGTATGAATATTCACTCTTAAGCCTGGGCTTTCAAGTTCATTCTGTCTGTCTGAACTCTGTCATTTTTCCGTGATCTACCATCAAGTATTTTTTTTTTCCACTAACACTCTGAGTGTTCTCACTAACCTCTTGTTAAAAAACTTCTGACCTGCTGCTAACTCCTAATTCAATCCTACAAAATCCCAGCCTCTCTGTGGTCTTCTGATGTAATTTTCATGTGTTTCAATTAAAGCCTTATCTAATTTCTCTTTCCTTGCCTAGACACTGCCTTTGTCTTCCTCTAAACTTTTTAGATTCTCTTCCAATATAACCACACTGGGTTCCTATTTCATATGCCACTCAGCAAGTTTTTTAGAGAGAATCACAAGCAATATCTCAGCAAGCTGAGCTGTTAGCATCGAATATCTATGATATAGCAATGCTTTCACCATGAGCAAAGAAGCAAATCCCACCCACCGCACCACAAGTCACTCAGCCTCTTACAAAGGGTACTACTTCCATCCAACTGCAGCCAGCCTGAGTGGCTGTTGATTTGACTCAGATGAAAACTGAACTCAGTAAGTTTGTGTGACTTCGGGTATAAATGGTGATACTCTGTAGGCAGAAAGACAAAGAATATTTAGCATTTCCAATCTGATTACTTCCAGTACAATGTTTAGGTCTTATCCATCTTTACTTTTGGTGACATCTTAGAGTGGGGGGAAGATACTCCATCATCTCTGAAAATTCTATGCACCTCTCCTGTTTTTCTTGTTAACTACAAGACTAAGCTGTAAGCAAGTAAAAAACCTGAAGCCTGTGAAAGCTCCTGGGTTTGAGATTTTTGCTGAACTTGTTTGGAAAACACTTAAATTAGATCCAATTAGTTTTTAATCAGCCTAGTTGAAGAAATTATTCTTTTGGCTGCTTTCACAGGATACTTGAATTAAAAGCAAATTATAGTTCTCTGATTGCTACAGACTGCAGAAAAACTTCCCTTTTTTCACTCCTAACAGCCTACTTCTCTATTTTTAATCAGAGCTGTTGAGCAGTTTGTCCTGGGCAAAGTAAGTCATGTGTAGAAAGTGATTTGGAATTCCTCTCTAATAATGTTTAATGAGCAATAGATACAGGATGGATTTTTCTCCCCATACAGCCCTTTTTGAATGCCATATATGAACTGTGATTCAGACAAAAAAGGTGTGAATAATGTTTGACCTATGTCTGGCAAGCACAACTGCAGTCATTAAGCTGAGCTTTTGTGAGGATCACGGCATGCTCATAAGTCAACTTAAATTTTAACGGATGAGAAAGTTGCAAGTTTTACTAAGCTGGCAGAATCAAAGTGAGGTTACAGGAGAAATCAAATTCCATGTAAATAAGTTAGCAGTACAGAAAAATGAAGTTAACAATTTATCACAGAATTATACATACAAATGGTCAAACGCATAAGCACAACTTAGTCATATAGAAAAATCAATTAGAACATGGCAAGCCTGGCAGATGTGGTAAAGGTATGGCCTTGAATTTCTCTGCTTTCCCATAAATGTTATGGAATAGGTCCTGATACCACTGTTCTTATATAACAATTCATTCAGCTGTATTTTTATTGTGTCATCAAATCTTAAATTAACTTGGTGACTTTCGGCACCAGAGTATTGGGGAAGGACAGACAGTTTTGTCTAATCTCATTGAGAAACTTCAGTCCTTGCCAACAAATCTATTTCCTATTCTATTAATGTAAGACTTATTTAAGCAAACAGAAGTGAATGGAATTTGCCAGCCATGAAAAGTAAACTTTATTCAAAAAGGGCTCTTTC